>NW_020664462.1:3571181-3611062 GCF_002925995.2 Terrapene triunguis | reverse complement strand
CCCCGTAGCGGGGAGCCCGGACCCCCCCTTCCGGGGCCCCTCACCCCCCCCCCAATAGCTGGGATGCTGCATCTCCCATCCCGGGGGCCCTTGCCCCCCCATAGCGGGGAGCCCGGAGCCCCTCCAACTTTCCCAATAGCAGGAGCCTGGATTCCCCCTCCTCTCCAGGGGCCCTCGCCCCCTGCCCCTGATAGCAGGGGCCTGGATCCTGATCCTCTCCTGGGGACCCTCACTTCCCGTCTGCTGGGGGTCTCTCTCAGGGTGGGGCTTAGGGGTGAGTTTCAGGCTCTCAGGTTTCCCTTTAGATGCTGGGATTAAGGGGGGTTTGGGGGTATGGGGTGGTGCCTTCCCTGCCCCATTATCTGTCTCATTTCCCCCAGGCATCGCTGCTATCACTCCCTGTTCCGTCTCAACTACCTCATTATTTTTTAATGATTGGGAGCTGCCTGTCCATCTGCAGCAGACAGAGCGGTGCAGGGCGCCCAGCTTGATTCCTGCAGGGTCTAACTTTATAAAACTATCCTGCTTAGTGTTTTCTTTACAGTCTGATCAGCTTAGAATTGGACACATTTTATTTATTTTTTTTGCTTGCAAAAGAAGCTTCGCTTTGTATTCACAGATCTGGGGAGAGAACCCCACTGAAATGAACATGTCTGCTGTTTATTTCTAGAAACAGGCAAGCGGCCGTTCTCTTCTGCGACCCATTGAGAATGCCAAGCAAAAGCATGGGAATAATTTAATATGAACATGTAACTAGACTATCTACCATGGACGTGAAAGATCTACAAGAATATAGGCTTTGGTTACTGTGATTTGTTTGTAACGTAGCCCTTCGATCGAGGTGGCCATAAACATTGAAGAGCATTGAAGGATATTTCTGGCCCTGTATGGTGAAACACAAATGGGAAGCACAAGGCTTTTCCTGCAAGATTTTATCTATATTTTGGAACTGGACATTTTTTTACTTGAGAGTTAATTTTCATAGATTTGAAAGATCCCCTCAGATTAATGTACTGCACAGCTGTTTATTTTAGCCTAACTAAGTATTGTCTGATCAGCACCTTCTCCACTAAGTACCAGGAAAGTTATATAGGCTGAATGGACAGAGCAGCATTTGCCTGTTCCACTGCGTTCTTTCATGATTACAGCAGCGCAGCTCATGGTGCAGCCTGCCTGCCCCAAGGACATGTTGACTATATTGAAAAGGTAGAATCGTTTAGTTACTCCGATTTTTTCAGGGACTATCTGATTCCCAACCACCCATGTGTTTTCTCAGCTAAATTCACTGAGGGCTGGGGCAGCAGGAGGAATTGGGTGACTCGGGATGGGAAGCCTAACTTTGATTATCTACTGCAGCATTTTGGTAAGTGATTAAGTTTTTAATATGTCCTTTAATATGAATGATACAAGTCAAAGAGTTTTTAATAACAGGGCCTCTGCCAATGACAAATATCCTCTGAGCCTTAAAGGGATCAGGCTCTCAGTTGATACGTTAATTTATAAGAATATATAAAAATGGTGCATCTAGCCCAGTATCCCATCTTCTGAGAGTAGCCGGTGCCAGATGCTTGAGAGGGAATGAACAGAACAAGACAGTTAGCGAGTGATCCATCCCCTGTCATCCAGTCCTTGCTTCTGGAAGTCAGAGGTTTAGGGACATCCAGAGTATGGGGCTGCATCCCTGACCATCTTGTCTAACAGCCAGTGATGGACCTATACTCCATGAATTTATCTAATTCCTTTTTGAACCCAGTTATACAGTTGGCTTTCACAGCATCACCTGGCAATGAGTTCCACAGGTTGGCTGTGTTATGTGAAGAAGTACTTCCTTACGTTTGTTTTAAACTTGCGGCCTATTAATTTCATTGGGAGACCCCTGGTTCCTGTGTTATGTGAAGGGGTAAATAACACTTCCCTATTCACAATTTTCTACCCTCGTTTGTACTTTTCCCCCTTCGCCAAGCTTTAATTTAATCTAAAAATAAATCTGAACTCATTTAGGGCCCTATCATGCAAATTTACACTCCTTCTTAACTTGACACATGTGAATACTCCCAGGCACATGCTCAAGTGTTTATAGGATCTATATTGGGTGGATGGGGAAGGAACAGGCTTTGGCTATTCTGGAAATCTAAGTCTCTCTTTATGCTGTGAGAGATTCAGAGTTTTGGCTACAGCCCATATCCCATTCCCAACGCACTTTGCTTTGATGCATTTTGGGTGGTGTCATTGCTGCATGCCTCATTCAGTTAACACTTCCATAAATCGTGCTATGAATAATGTTGATCTAAGGTTTAGTGGCAATATCAGGAAAGCGAGACTGGCTAGAGACCGCGTCTGCATAAGTGTTTGTACAGCACCTAGCACAATGCGGCCCAGATACTAGATGCTAACATACTATAAATATGGAAGGATTACAGTTTTGGCACCAGTTATTCTGCTTCCCAATTGGCTCAAAAAGTTTATATTTCAGGGAAGGCTGTAGTACCTGTTGCCAACTGTGATGTCAAGGAGTACAATTCTAATCCAAAGGAACAGATCCCTCTCAAGGAGTACATAAGTTATTGGAAAGAATACATTAAAAAAAACTACCGTTCACCCCGGGGGTGCCTCTACCTCAAAGATTGGCACTTGTACAGGTAAGAGAGCACTTTGGAATCCTCAGCATGCTGTAGTACAGCAGTGAACTGCTGCTAAACCGTGACACTGATCTTTCAGTACCTGATGGTTTCACTGAAATACTTTTCTTTTACTGTACTGATCTAAATGTGCCACACACCAAAGAGTTCTTAAACATTTTCATAGTGTTGGCTCCAGGGGTGAAAGTAACTTAAGGGAAAGTAACACAGGGAGGCCGGGGTCCTGAGCAAGGTGTGTGTGTGTGGGGGGCTCAACCAGAAGGGGCAGGGCCACAGGCGGAAAGGGTGGGGCTGGGCCAGACTCCCCTAGCCAGCCCTTCAGCATGGCACGGCGGCGATTTAAAGAGCCTGGGGCTCCTGGCCGCCACTGCTAGCGCTACCCCGGGGCTCCGGCGGTGATTAGCAATAGCGGTGGCCGGGAGCCCCGGGGCTCTGGCGGTGATTTAAAGGGCCAGGGGCTCCAGCCGCTGCCGGGAGCCCCGGGACCTTTTAAATTGCTGGGCCCCCGGGAAGCTGCCGGTGCGGTCGGCTGTATACTTATCGGTATACCGGACCGGCTTACTTTCACCTCTGGTTGGCTCTTGCTTTGGCCTTTGGTTAGTAAGGTAAAAATCTTACCATTTTTAATTGTGTTTAATGCAATAAGCACTCTTTCCTTTTTTAAATCAAAGTAAATCATGAGGACTTTTTGCTCTTCATTTAATCTTCCCGTCCCATCTGCTCTGTTCCTATCTCCCCATGCACAAGTTTCCCTGCTCCTTCTCTGCCCCGTGCATGCTGCCTGGAGGCATCCTCCCCTTCTTGTCCTGCGTCCCATCTTCCTTGAATGGCTGCTGCTCGTGGCTGGCAGTTCTGCTGCTGATTCAAGTTTGCTACGAGTGAGTTCTGATTCTCCATCTGTGTGGCGGTGACTTCTCACAGGGGCATCTAGACAGGGCCCTCTTTGCATATGTCTGTTTATTCAGACATCTAGACGTTACTTTGCCATGGAGCGCCTGGATGCCTGTAGAAGCAGCTGGAAATGGGGCGGCATCATAACATCGGCCAAGCCTCCACACACCACAGTTGGAGAACCCCTGCCGAACGCCATTGAAAAGCCTCCGATCCAGCTTTGGCTTTTTTGAATGTGTTAACCAAGTGGGACGACGGACTGGTTGTGCAGATTTCTTACTGGAGTGGACTTAGCGTTTACTAAGAGGGATTTAGTTAACTCTCACAACTCTCCTGTGAGGTAGGAAAACACAATTGCACCCATTTTGCAGCACCTAAGGCTAGATTCATGAGGGGGACTTAAGCATAACAGCTCCTTTTAGATGCCTACGTCCAACATTTAGATGCTGTTGGCATTCACAAAATCACTGCCGAGCTGTCACCTAACCCTGGAGGTACCTAAAGTCCATAGGTTCCTTGAGATCTCACCCTACTCAGCATTTCCTACTGGCTAGCTTACGTGGCTCCCTGCCCAGCATGCCGACTTTGAAAATCCCTTTTTTTGGGTGCCTGACTCTTCCCAGGCATTGTCTAGGGCTCCTGGACACCTGACGCAGGGTTGTGAATTCCACCAGACGGCCTAAAAGTCACGTGTTGCAAAGCCTTGTGAATCTAGCTCCAGGAGGGTTGGACTAGAGGACCTCCTGAGGTCCCTTGCAACCCTGATCTCCTATGATTCTAAGTCACTTGTAGCAGATGACATAGCAAGGCAGTAATGGCCTCAATGAGACACCGCTCCAGCCACCGGACCAGTCTCTGCTGCTGAGCTTTGGGAAACCGAGATGGTGAATGAATGTTTCTTTTCCCTGAAGCCTTTTTGCAATGCTTTGTCTTTTTAAGGGCTTTCCCAGAGCAAGAGGTTTATACAACCCCCATCTATTTCACTTCTGACTGGCTGAATGAGTACTGGGATGCCAAAGGCCTGGACGATTATCGATTTGTCTACATGGGACCTAAGGGTTCATGGTAAAGTAACTTCGATTTTTTTAAAATTCCGATGCACTGTTTTAAACAGTTATTAGCATTACAGTCATACTCCAAGCTGTGAGTCGGGACCAGGTCCCTATTGTGCTGGGTGCCACACAAGTATAACATAAAGCAGCCCTTTTCCCCCAAGGCACATGCAGTCTAAATAGGGACAACATGTGACCGACAGGTATAGATCACAACAGGGGACGGGGGTGAGAGAAGGCAGCAGTGGGGACAGTCATAGGAATGCTAAGGCTGCACATATTACCGAAGTGTATAGTAAATGTGGCGAGATGACATTGCTTGATGGCACCGTTCTGTCCAACATCTCTCGCAATGACTCTAGCCATAAAACCCACAGAGTGAGCTGGGAAAGGGGAGCAGCCTGGCCAGTACAGGTCCCCATCCTGCAGCCTTAATAGGAAGAATCTGGGGAGATTCGCCTGGGTGTGGGCTGCGGAATCGGATCTAAAGGTTGCAAGGTCAGGTTTTTAAGGTCAGGCTTGACAAAGCCCTGGCTGGGATGATTTAGTTGGGAATTGGTCCTGCTTTGAGCAGGGGATTGGACTATATGACCTCCTGAGGTCCCTTCCAACCCTGATATTCTATGATTCTATGAACCAAGGCTCGTAAGGGATATACAGAGGTTAGAACTAGTCACTCACGTTAGGTTCTCTGGCTCAGTGTATCCCGGGAGAAGAAAACAGGAGGGAGAACTTGGTATTACTTAGAACTTGAGCGTAACTGTGTTTGTATAGCACCTATCACAATGGGGTGCTGTTCCATGACTGGGGGTTCTAGGCACTACAGTAATACAAACAATTAATAATAATTGAACTCAGCTTTAATGAAAGCACAGTGTATAAGCATCACTGGAGCGCCTTCATTTAGAGTACAGTACTGAAGGAATCCTTGAAACCTGCAGTGCCAGCTGCAGCCTCACGGCGGTGCTGACTAGTTAAGTGAGCACTTCTCAGATGGAAATCACTAAGGCCTGGTCTACACTAGTCTGTTATTTCGGAATTAGCCGAGTTAATTCGGAAAAAAAAAAGATTCCGTCCACACGATTAAATCGAAAAAAACGGTTTGAAGGGCTCTTTAATCTGATTTCTGTACTCTATCTCGGCAAGTGGAGTAGCGCTTAAATCGAGATCGCAATCCCGGGTTAAAGGTATTGTGGATGCAATTCAACGTTAGTGGCCTCCGGGAGCTATCCCAGAATGCTCCCTTGTGACCGCTCTGGACAGCACTCTCAACTCCGATGCACTAGCCAGGTGGGCAGGAAAAGCCCCGGGAACTTTTGAATTTCATTTCTTGTTTGGTCACCATCAGCACAGGTGACCATCAGCACAGTCCACCATCACAGGCAACCATGCAGAGTCCACCATCACAGGAGATCACGCAGTCCCGGATTCGCAGTCGAGCTCCAGCATGGTCCGAACGGGAGGTACTGGATCTCATCGCATGTTGGGGAGATGAGTCTGTTATGACAGAACTACATTCCAAAAAAAGGAACGCAAATACGTACGCTAAAGTCTCCAGGGCCATGACGGAAAGAGGCTACTCCAGGGACACAGAGCAGTGTCGTACAAAAATCAAGGAGCTCAGGCAAGCATACCAAAAAGCCAGGGAGGCAAATGGGCGCTCTGGATCACAGCCCCATACATTCCGCTTCTACCGTGAGCTGCATGCAATTTTGGGGGGTGACGCCACCACTACCCCACCACTGTCCGTGGACACCTGCAAGGGGGGAGTTGCACGGAGCGAGGAGGAAGAGTCATTGGAGGACGAAGAGGAGGACAATGCACAGGCGGCAAGTGGGAAATCCGTTTTCCCCCCTAGCCAGGAACTATTCTTAATGCTGGAGCCAATAGCCTCCCCCCACTCCCAAGGCGGGTTCCCGGACCATGACCCTGGAGAAAGTACTTCTGGTGAGTGAGAGCCTGATCGGAGCCGGGGGGTGGGAGGGAAACCCAGCCGTGCTGGGCTGTTCACGTTTAGTTTAAAGGGCTCATCCCTGCTCAGAGCCTCATCGGAGCCACGCGGTGGGTGCGGGGGGGAGGGATCATCCCAGAGAGCCCGCAAGCCCTCCTTTTATATGGCAAACCCACCAGGCGTTGCTTGCTATGGGAAAGGGGGCCCAGCAGTTTGAAAGCATTGAAATGAATGTAGAAGAAGCAGAACCCTGCATGCCCCTAGGCTGCCTGCAAGCTAAATTCTGTTGCCCGGCCGTGTGTGATGGCTTACTCACACCAAAGTGTCCCCTTTGTTCTCTGAAATGTATCTTTTAAAATACTACCCTCCCTTTTTCTCCTCCCGCAGGTGCAAATGTTTCAACGCAGCCCCTATCTACTCCATCCCAGAGGCTGGTCCAGATTAGAAGGCGGAAAAAACGAACTCAGGACGACATGTTCACCGAGCTCATGCAGTCCTCCTGCACTGATAGGGCCCAGCTGAATGCGTGGAGGCAAACAATTGCGGAGTCCCGTAAAGCATTACAGGAACACGAAGAGAGGAGGGACACGCGTGATGAGAGCAGGCAGGACGCTATGGTCAAGCTCATGGGGGAGCAAACTGACATGCTCCGCTGTATGGTGGATCTAATGTGGGAAAGGCAGCAAGACCACAGACTGCCGCTACAGCCCTGTATAACCGCCCTCCCTCCTCCCCAAGTTCCATAGCCTCCTCACCCAGACGCCCAAGAACACGAGGGGGTAGGCTACGGGGACCCACACACTCAACCCCAGAGGATCGCCCAAGCAGCAGAAAGCTGGCATATACAAACTTTTGATTTGGTTTCTGGACTTGTCCTTCCCTCCTCCTCCACCTCCCTAACCCAATATGCCCCCCTCCCCCGGTCTACCTTCAGATTTCTCTCAATGTGTTGTGCAACAAATAATAAAGAACAGTTTTTAAACAATTTTGACTTTATTTCCTTTCATATATATAGGGGGCAGGTAACTTCAAGAGAAACAAACACAACTGTCACACTGTACCCTGGCCAGTCATGAAACTGGCTTTCAAAGCTTCTCTGATGCGCAGCGTGCCCTGCTGCGCTCTTCTAATCGCCCTGTTGTCTGGCTGTGCGAAATTGGCCGCCAGGCTAGTTGCCTCAACCTCCCACCCTGCCATAAATGTCTCCCCCTTACTCTCACAGATATTGTGGAGCACTCAACAAGCAGCAATTACAATTGGAATATTGGTTGTGCTGAGATCTAACCGAGTCAGTAAACTGCGCCAGCGCGCTTTCAAATGTCCAAAAGCACATTCTATCACCATTCTGCACTTGCTCAGCCTATAGTTGAACTGCTCCTTACTACTGTCCAGGGTGCCTGTGTACGGCTTCATAAGCCATGGCATTAAGGGGTAGGCTGGGTCCCCGAGGATAACTATAGGCATTTCAACATCCCCAACAGTAATTTTCTGGTCTGGGAAGTAAGTTCCTTCTTGCAGCTGTTCAAACAGACCAGAGTTCCTGAAGATGCGAGCGTCATGCACCTTTCCCGGCCATCCCACGTTGATGTCAGTGAAACATCCCTTGTGATCCACCAGTGCTTGCAGCACCATGGAAAAGTACCCCTTGCGGTTTATGTACTGGCCGCCCCGGTGTGCCAGGGCCCAGATAGGGATATGCGTTCCGTCTATCGCCCCACCACAGTTAGGGAACCCCAGCGCATTAAAGCCATCCACAGTGGTCTGCACATTTCCCAAAGTCGCTACCCTCGATAGCAGCTGGTCAATGATTGCGTTGGCTACTTGCAGCACAGCAGCCCCTACAGTAGATTTGCCCACTCCAAACTGATTCCCGACTGACCGGTAGCTGTCGGGCATTGCAAGCTTCCACAGTGCTATGGCCACTCGCTTCTCAACTGTGAGGGCTGCTCTCATTTTTGTGTCTTTGCGCTTCAGGGCACGGGACAGCAAGTCACAAAGTTCCATGAAAGTTGCCCTACGCATACGAAAGTTTTGCAGCCACTGGGAATCATCCCAGACCTGCAACACTATGCAGTCCCACCAGTCTGTGCTTGTTTCCTGGGCCCAGAATCGGCATTCCACGTCATGAACCTGGCCCAGTGCCACCATGATCTCCCAATCGCCACATGCCGTGCTTCTAGAAACATCTGTGTGCATGTCCTCATCACTATAGTAATCGCACTGTTGTCGCTTCCTCGCCCGGTTTTGCAGGTACTGCACATACTGCTGGATAATGCGCGAGGTATTTACAATGGTCAAAACTGCAGCGGAGATCTGAGTGGGCTCCATGCTTGCCGCACTATGGCGCCTGCACGGGTAATCCTGGAAAAAGGGCGCGAAACGTAGGAGGCCTGTTCGGTTCAAGATGGCCGATAAAAGGCGGGAAATGGTTGTCTTCTGTAGCTTTCACGGAGTCGGGAAGCTCACTAGAGCTGCAAGAGTGGGAGAGCAGAGTTTGCGGCAGAAGCTGTGCGGCTCAGGTCACGATGGCCGAAAAATGGCAGGGAATTGTTGCCCTTCTGTAGCTTGCACGCGAGCCCAGGACAGACAACGTGGAAAAATTAGCTAGCGATGCAAGAGCGGGAGAGCAGAGTTTGCGGCGGAAGCTGTGCTGCTTGGTTCACGGTAGCCGAAAAAAGGCGGGAAATGGTTAGATAAAATTGTAGACAGAAAGACGAGAGGACATACGCGGTGGATTCATAGTACCAGGAGACAGGCGGTGCACCGTACTGCACCGTCTGCTGGCAGTATGATGTCTGCCGTAGCTTTCACAGAGGGAGGAGCGAGTGACGGCACACACCCAGAAACACCCGCGAGAATGTTTTTGCCCCATGTGGAAGTATGCACTGGGAGCTTAACCCACAATTCCAATGGACAGCGGGGCCTGCGGGAACTGTGGGATAGCTTCCCACAGTGCACCTCTCCGACATTCATTGCTAGCCTCGGTACTGTGGACGCACTCCGCCGAATTCACGCACTTTAGTGGGGGAACACAACACCGAATGTATAAAATCGCTTCCAAAAATTCGAATAGAATAAGTTTGAATTAATTTCGTACTGTTGACGTACCCTAAGACTCAGAGCCACAAAGGTTTTTAGGCTCCTAACGTCCATTGAAATCAGTGGGAGTCTTTGTGGATCTGGGCCTGAGTCTAAAACGTTGCCATTCGTTGGCGATAAACCTGCCCTTTCAGTCTTAGCTTCAGCCCAAACTGCATAATCTGCTGCCTTTGAAGTGTGAGGTTCAAACTGAAAACTAATACTTTAGCAGAGAAAAGTGTGGCAAGGGCATGTTGCTGACCTTTTCTACCCCCCCCCCCCCGCCCCCAGTTTATTAATAGGGTGCTTTCTTGGCCCTTAACACATGACAATTGAAAACAGACTGACGGCCACATTCTCGCTTCAGCTATGCCTGCACAGCTCAAATTGATTTGTGTGGAAATATCCAAAGCCAGAATATGCCCATAGTCTTAACTTTACTTGATTTGTGCTTGTTTGCATTGTATTTGCCTTTTGCGTCACACATGCTTAAACCTTTGACTTGGCCCATAGGACTCCTTTTCACGCCGACGTCTTCCGCTCCTACAGCTGGTCTGCCAATATCTGCGGGAAAAAGAAATGGCTGCTCTATCCCCCCAGGCAGGAGGAGTACCTTAGAGATCGCCATGGTAACTTGCCCTTCGATGTCACTGCGCCTGGTCTTCAGGACAGCAGCGTTTACCCACGCTATGCCCAAAGCTGCCCCCCTGTTGAAATCATCCAGGAAGCAGGGGAGATAGTCTTCATCCCTAGTGGATGGCACCATCAGGTGTACAACCTGGTAAGATAATTGACAACTTAGGTTTATATCAATTAACTTCCTGAAAACCATCTGAAGCGTTGCCCTAACTAGCCAGAGCCGCCTCTTTGCAAGTGACAATTGCAAGCTATGGGAAATACACTCTCAGAACAGCAGTGTGTGACCCCAAGTGTTATAGGGTTAGCCTTATACCCGAAGCAGCTGGTCTGCTGAAAAGTGACTCGTGTAACACTAACAGCAAGGGATTCTAACCTAAACAGACCAATTTCTAGCTGTAGCCACAAGATCTGGGGGGAGGGATAGCTCAGTGGCCTATTAAACCCAGGGTTGTGAGTTCAATCCTTGAGGGGGCCACTTAGGGATCTGGGGCAAAATCAGTACTTGGTCCTGCTAGTGAAGGCAGGGGGCTGGACTTGATGACCTTTCAGGGTCCCTTCCACTTTTATGAGATAGATATATATCATCAATATACTTACACACTAGAAGCAAGGGGACGACCAAGGACAGGGTGGGCCCATTACTGAATGAGGGTGGAAAAACAACAGAAAATGCAGCAGTGGCCAAAGTGTTAAATGCCATTTTTGTTTCAGTTTTCACCAAAAGAATTAGCAGCGATCGGGTGACTAACACATTTCTATGATTCGTTAGCAGATCAAAAGGTTTTGTGGAAGTAGTAAAGTTCTGCTGAGTCTTTAGCTAATTCTACAGCAGGAAAGAAACCAGTTTACAATTTCTCACTGGGTTCCCATACTGTCCTGTCACAGGTTGCATTTCTCAGCCTGGTCACTGCCGGGAAGAAACTCCAAAGTTGGATCCAGGAGGCCTAGTTTGGGTTTTGCAAAACCTTGGCCTTTGGATTTTGCAAAATCAAGGCATATGGGGTATATTAGAGCCCTCTTCTGTTTAATCCACATCACCAAAACTTCAGCAGTTCTCCTAAAAACATAATTCTGGTTTTGGCCCATCTTTAGAAATTATAGCTTCTGCTGAGGCAAAACCTGCAAAATATAAGGAGCGATAAGGGAAAGCCAGGCTAAATGTTTGGTAGCAGCAGAGAGAGACAAAGGCCCAGATCCTCAAAGGTATTGATTTCAGTGGAAGTTAGGAGCTTAAATATCTTTGAGGATCTGGATCAAAGTTCATAAGAAGAAGCTTAGATAGGGCTCTGCGCTCAGATCCCTGGTACCCATGAGGATCCACTTGCAGGAGAGAAGCCCTGTAGGATAATTTTGAATGGGATCCTGACATAAATTGGGAGGGGTTTGGTTTTTTTTTTTTTTGGATAGTGGGGGAAAGTAACAGTATATCTGTGTGATGTCTGGTTTTAAATGCATTTCACAGTTGGGGGGTTGGTGCACATCAGAATCTATAGGTAGGTGCCTTTGGGGTTAGAGTCAGTTCAATCATTTCTGTGCTATATGCACTGTTTTTATGTTTGCACTGAGCAAGATAAAACAATGTCCCAAATGATCAGTCTATATGGTAACTATATTGAAGTAACAGCAGGGAGTAACCCTGTCCCGTTTTTAGACATAGCAAAAGGTGCTTCTTACCACTTGATCATTTAGAACACTAAGCAAAATAGATAATTCTCATTGATATCCTGCACTGGCTGGGAAAGGATTGGATGACATAGGGGGATTTCAAACATCCGACTTACACTGCCACATACAGTGTGTCCTTCAGTATCAACACTTCAGCTAATTAAAGCCTCTTCATTAAAAGTGTGGGTTGCAGTAGGGCACAGTACTGGTTGTAGATGTGGGCACAACTGCCAAATGTCAGTGAGAAGGACTGAGTATGGGGGAAGCTTAGGAAGCAGGGTTTGATTAGCAAGGGAGTTAAAAAGAGGTGGACATTGAAGATAGTTGAGGCCCAGAGAGGCCTTTCCATTCATTGAGGAATAGGGATTTACTCTTGTTGGCACCAACTTTGTGGAAATCAGTAATGGGGTCAGAGACATCACACCACATGCTTTCCTAGGCTAAGATGAATAACCAGTTAGACTCTGTGGTTTCTTTCAGGAGGATACAATTTCCATCAACCACAACTGGGTGAATGGCTGCAATGTGGCTATCATGTGGAGCTTCTTGCAGGATGAATTAGCAGCCGTCCAACGGGAAATCAGCGAATGGAGAGACACTATGGAGGACTGGCACCTACAATGCCAGGTATAACACCCAGTCAGTTAAGTGATGTGAACCCCACTTTCCTTGGGCTATTGTAGCTCCTATGTAGTGCATTTCAGTGATACTGGACACCAGACTGATCTGTATTGAGAGGTCATGCTTTATTACAGGCTGGGAAATGAACAGTCCAATTTGTTAGGTGATAGATTATTCCTTAAGTCTCTCACTATCTCACTGATGCAACACTCAGTGTATATGCTACTGCTTGTACTTATTTGTTGCCTCAGGCAGGTCCTAAGAACATAAGAACAGCCATACTGGGTCAGACCAAAGGTCCATCTTGCCCAGTATCCTGTCCTCCAACAGTGGCCAATGCCAGGCACCCCAGAGGGAATGAACAGAACAGGGAATCATCAAGTGATCCTTCCCGTTGCCCATTCCGAGCTTCTGGCAAACAGAGGCTAGGGACACCATCCCTGCCCATCCTGGCTAATAGCCATTGATGGAACTATCCTCCATGAATTTATCTAGTTCTTTTCTGAACTCTGTTAAAGTCTTGGCCTTCACAACATCCGCTGGCAAAGAGTTCTACAGGTTGACTGTGTATTGTGTGAAGAAATACTTCCTTTTGTTTGTTTTAAACCTGCTGCCTGTTCATTTCATTTGGTGACCCCTAGTTCTTGTGTTATGAGAAGGCATAAGTAACACTTCCTTATTTACTTTCTCCACACCAGTGATGATTTTATAGACCTCCGTCATATCCCTCCTTAGTCGTCTCTTTTCCAAGCTGAAAAGTCCCAGTCTTATTAATCTCTCTTCATCTGGAAACTGTTCCAAACTCCTAATAATTTTTGTTGCCCTTTTCAGAACTTTTTCCAATTCCAATATATCTTTTTTGAGATGGGGTGACCACATCTGCACGCAGTATTCCAGTGTAGATGTACCCTGAGGATTCTGGTACTGATGAGATACAAATATATTAAATAATAATAATAGGATTGGGATGAAGGTACATTTATATCACTCCTGCTTTTATTTTTTCCTTGTTCCATATGTGGCAGCACTCTTAGTTCTCCAAAGGCAGGACTTTGCCATTACTTGCACAACTGTAATTTGCTTGGCAACACCCTTTGCCTCTTGGTAACATGATTCCTGGTGTTTGAACCCACATCAACATCTGGTGTCCTACGCACTACCCAGGATAGATGGAATTTCCTTCAGCTAAAGGAATACCTTATTTCCATAAAGTTTTACAAGAGAAGTATCTTAATTATTCCATAATGAAAGACGTGTTATGAGAACAGGGCGGTAAATTGTGATTGTTTTCAAGGTCCATTTTCACGCAGCAGGCATATTACTGTGAAACCGTTATTTAGTTAGTAGTCTTTTTATATGTTATGTGATTCAAAAATATTGGGGACGTTGAAATGTCAATAGAAACTCATTATTGGTTACCTTGCTAATCTGCAAGTGCTATAGGTTAAAAGCAAGTCTGTATGTCCCTTGTTTCTAAAATAAATAGTTATCAGGCTGTAAAAATAAAACCTTTAATATTCCCTCACGTTCTTGCTGATAATTGAACAATAGGTCTTTGAAGAACAAAGGGCTTCCAGTCTGACTATGATTGTGTGACTGAAGAAAGTCGGTTTGTTAATCTGCACTCATTAAGTCAATTTCTAGACCTTTCAATTAGTGCTTAAGTTAGCTATTTGTTTCATAGGAGAAGCTGGGTATAGTATTTCCCTGCATGAGATCTCTCTCTACTGGAAATAGTAAAATCCTGTCTTATTGAGCTGGGGAAACCCCAGCCCGTAGAACTGGTCAGATAAAAGTTTACTGGAAACTCTGGGGATACTGGGAAGAGTTTTGTTGGGACTAGCGAGATTTCCTGTCAATTAACGAATTTTACTGTAATTAGGCATCCGGAAATAACAGCTAGGAGTCACACACTGAGAAGAGTTTTCAGCTACTTACTGGCTTGAGAAGGCAGCTGCCTTTAACTCTCTTACTAGTGCAGTAAATAAGGAGTCAACGTTTAATGTAATTTTTTTCTCCCTTAGGTAATCATGAAATCTTGCACAGGCATAAACTATAAGGAGTTCTACAACTTCCTTAAGGTAATCGCGGAGAACAGGATTTCTGTCTTAAACCACGTTCTAGATGAAGAAGCTTCAGCAAAGAACACTCACAGGGCTGCCACCTCCGCTCTGGGTATGCTCCATGCGGTGTTTGATTTAAAAAGGGCTGTGCAAGTGTTAACATCCTTAAATGCTAATGAGGATTTCAAGAAACTGAACCCTAAGTCACTGTCCCCACCTCCAGAGGCATTACTACACCACCTGAAAGCAGCAATAGACACAGCACTGTTATAGTCCCATATTTATTCAAGTATTTGTACCTATTGCAACATAGCTGCATGTAGACAAATCATAAGAAGTCTCCCTATTTCCCCCCCGTTAGAGTTTAAGCACAATGAGCCTTAATGTGGATGGGGAGGACGTGGATATAGAATCAAGAGAAAAAGCAGGTTAGGAAAATGAGTACACTACATTAAATGTCCTGTTTATATTGAAACCACTCTTAAAAGGGAAGAAGTCTCCAGCAGAGTCAGCGATTAGATTCATTCCACGTAGCAGAAATGCAAACAGCTAAACTGACCATAGCAGGAAGAACTTATGGTCCTAAGAATCAGCCACGTAGGAAATTCAGCCATTGGAGTTGTCTAGAACCAAAAGGATGAACTTTTGAGATGTATCCTCTCAATTCTACACACCAAAGCATCTATATTTCAGCAAGTTCACCTCTCTGTACTGAGATCACCTAGAGACTGAACTAAAAGAGGTTTAGAAAGGCAAAAACATGGAAGTCTGTATGTAGCCTTAGACTTTGTGTTAATGAAAGGAAGAGTATTAAGAGCAGTGCTGTGTGGTTACATAGCACAACCTATGAACGTAAGGGTAATACACATTGAAAAGGACTGCAAGGGAAGTGGCCTCACAAGCATTTTCAGTTAAACTATAAAAAACACTCCCATTGTTGTTCGGGGTTTGCAGTTAGTCTCCTTCTAAACAGGGGCTGTGAAAAGTTTAATTCTAGCCACTAGTGCTTCCATTAAGTTTATAGTTGAAGGTTTTTAAGCACTGAGCTGAAACTTAATCAGTCGTTGACCTCTGAGGTGACCAGTATGGGTGACCACTTAAAGTTGCTGTTTTTAATATTGCACATTAAAATGTTTAAAAAGGTCAGGGAACATCTCATTCTTTCAAAGGTTAAACTACCCTTCAGAATTAGTATGTTAAACATGTCTTGCGTGTGCTATTTAGTAATAGATATTCTGGACTGCCACTGGGAAACTATACTCAATTATACCATCTTCCATGCGAAGCTCTGAACATTTCTGGAAGAATCAGACTTTTCTTTCTTGGCTAGGAAAGCTGCCTGGAAATTGCACAGGCTCAAGAAGGGGTTCCGGGAGCCTCTCTTTGGATTGGAAAGTTGCCACTTTTGAGCAATTATGAAAGGAGAACAGTTCACAGCTGGCACTGAACAAGTTTTCCTTTGTCATACAGCCAATGGCAACTGTTTCTGCCCTTCAGACTTCCTTCAGTGGGCTGAGGATTGAATGGGATCTCAGTCACAGTGGTGGAATTCCATTGGCTTCAGTGAAGTCATGCCTGATTTACACTAGCGTGTGAGCAAATTTTAGTCCATTAAGCACCCAGTCCTGCAACATACCAATTACTACCTTAGCTCCCCAGCATTTCCAGCTCCCAGTGAGTGCAGTGGGAGCTGAGCGTCCACTACCTCCATGATCCAAGGTATATATTTGCCCAGTACCTTGGAAAGTAATGCTTCACCTTGCTCCTACCGTCTTTATCTTTGACTACGTTGTTCTTCTGTTCTATAGACGTTCTTCTACCACACTCACAGTAGTATTCAATAAGCAACAGGACTCAACCCAGCTAGATTCATTTGTTATGGGTTAGGGGTGTATTTACAATGTGGATTTTCTTTACCAGGCTTGTGGGAATTAAGCATTCCAGGGAAGACTGTTCACAATAGGACGTGTCAGCTGAGCACCCGGGGTTGTTCTAACCATCGGAACCACAAATTCACCCCGAGATCTCTGCTGGCTCCTGCCACGGTGCCTCCAGAGAGGAAGGAAGCTTTGTTGGTGCATAATTGGGCGTTAGCTGTGCAACATCACCAGTTTGTGAGGCACGCAAACAATCTCTTAAGGCCCATGCCAGCCCTCACTTTGCTGTGCAGCTTAATAGGGCATGCTTCAGTGGGACTGGGCTACACCTGTCACCAGCTGTTCACAGAAATACCGGATTTGCTGCACCCAAGGAGACAGTATGTACACGAACTTGTTTGAGTCAACTGAGGATCAGCTGTATAAACACGCCAGCACTCAGCTGTTTACAATGCAAACACATTTATCAAAGGGAACAAGTTGACTGTAAGGATAATGGAAACAGGTTACTAAACTAAATCAACACATGCTTTCTAGAGACTCAACTTAACGTGCTAACCATCTGCTGAAACGCAGTCTATTCTTGCCTCCTTGCAGTGTTTCCAACCCAGAAATATAATGGCACTTCCTAACGTGCAGGATAAAGAGGTTTCTTTGCATCTTCCCCTTATGTTCCCCAATGTCAGTTTGTTCCCAGTCAAGATGGCACCCTATGGTTTATTTCCTGGTGTGCTGACTTCACACCTTCCTGTTGCCTTTTATATGCAAACAGGTTTCAGAGTAGCAGCCCTGTGAGTCTGTATCCACCTTGGGGACAGGGCTTCCATTGTGTTGGCTCACAATGCTTAGTTCACCTGCTTGCCACGGTTCACAGGGCAATATATGTCCTTTGCTGCCAGAAACCTGTCAGTCCTGCCTTGATTCAAATTTTAGGAACATATTTGCAGTATCTCACGCATGGTATCTGTACATATATTTCACAATCATAGTAATGACAAGAGTGACCCCGGCTTTTATTGAAAACCTCTCATGACATTCTTTATGGCTAATTCCCATGAAAGCAGTGTGCTAGGTGTGAGTTTGTCAGGCCTGTTAGGAGTTGCTATTACAGCACAATGAACCTGGTGGGATTGAGGTGTTCTTAGGATCTCGGTCTCCCATCCGGCACAGAGATTCTGCAATTGACAGCCTGATGAGTGATATACAGCTGAAGCAACTCCATGGTGGAAGTCACAGTGGCTTTGCAGGAGTAAGATGTGCTAAGCCAGTAGCTACAGGTTGATAAGTTTAGGTGGAAGGTGTCAGTTACACACCAGCCACCAGGTTTTAAAGTGGATGCATGCTGGAGCACTTAAGATGCAAGTTCATCTTTTGTGAGAAAATTCTGTGCTCACAATGGCCAATGTACATACCTCAAGAACCTTCCTTAAAGCACGAAGGGCTGATCCTGAAAGGTGCCAAGCCTTCGTTTCCAGTTGAATAACTGAGGCCACCCTACTCGTGTTTGCAGTGTGTAAGCACATGGTATAAAGTGTAGCCACAGCTGAAGCTTGGTGTTGCGAAGTATGTAACAAGTCAAAGGGGCGCATTTTATCATGCAGTTTGAATGACAGCTGGCATATAGGAACACAACATCCTCTGCAATTGGTTTAAGGGCACCCAGTTTATCCCCATGCAGTCAGGGTGCCATAGACACTGTCAGAGTATTCTAAATTAGGAAGTGTTTTGATTATGCAATCAGACACTATGGCGAGTCCAGATGAAGGTGGTTCAGGCTGAGAGAGTAGGACTCAGCGAGGTAAGGGCCTGAGTGGGGTGTCTTTTTGAGGTGGACAAGGTGCATAGCAGCAGTATTGAAACAGAACACAAGAAGGGCCGAGAAATCCTTTAAATAATTTTGGGAGGCTTTAAAA
Organism: Terrapene triunguis; assembly: GCF_002925995.2. NCBI lineage: Eukaryota > Metazoa > Chordata > Testudines > Emydidae > Terrapene > Terrapene triunguis. The sequence continues at coordinate 3,592,673 of NW_020664462.1, read as the reverse complement.
AAAAAAATGTAACAGGTTTATTTAAATACAAAGTTACTGTAAAAAACACAGCTCCAAATCAATATATTAACAATTGCATCCAGTGTACTCTTTAGTTAAAACATACTTGTGATAATTAGGTGCAGTCTGTAGTTTTATGTAGTTACAATATCACACCGTCCCACATCTTAAAAAAACAGGTTAAAACCCACCATTTAATTATTCTAAAATATATAGCTTTTGTTCTCATATGCACCTCAGACATTCAGATTTAGTGTATTTCAGTTTGAGTGCAACATTTAGATACAGTTTACCTTTCTAATAAAAAAACACCCACCATAGAAATAATAGGGTCAGATTCTGTCCTATTTACACCCCATTGAGTCAGTAGGGTAGCATGTCAGCACCTAAAGACATCATTTTAAGTAGATCCCGGCTTTTCCACAGGACCCGTAGTGCAAGACCACATTTATTTTTAATTAAATTGCCTTGCAGCATTTCAGAGGTCTTTCAGTGCAAGGCAGTTCTAGTTCCCCTGGTGCCATGTACGCCAGGTGAACTGAGTGGCCCCTATCTGCAACAAGGCATGGAAGTTTAGAGAGTAACATCCCTGAGATTAAAGGATTCAGCAGGATGTAAAAATATTGATAATTACAGTTGAAGTACCCTAAAAATCAAGTTAGTCAATAGCAGCTTTAAAATGCGACAGTGATGGCGCAGAGGGGATTTGGCTCGGCATATCTAGCAAGGACAATGGGGCAAGATCCGTCACTCCGCTATACAACACGTATCTTCACTTCTCCGGGAAGTGGTTATGGGGGGGAAAATGGAAAAGGATCTCTTATCTCTGGGCCGCTGATTCCATCAGACAGGACCATGCAGACAAAGCAGAGAAGTTCCATTTTGGTTTTAAGGTTTTTTTTTAAATCAAAACATCCACCCCAGGATATTTTGGCCTTGCAAAATAAATGCAAACAAAAACAGGAGGACGTGAAATGAGGTCATGGAGCAGAGGCAGACTTGTAAAATGCAGAAAAATAGGATTAATCTGTAGGGTGAGACGTTTTTGGCAAAGGCCACAAAATGGTTTATTCTGAAAAATGGAAGGCCTGGGGTTTGCACAGAACACTAGCTGAAAATTGACGATTTAAAGGTCAATATCCAACCGTTTGGATTAGAGTTGGGCTGTAATTTTATGGATGGCATCATAAAAACCATATTTTGCTTTATTCATGTCAGACAGAGGAATGCAGGACCAGGTTTTGTCAAGGGCAAAAGATGTTAGAGGTTGAGGAAGGATCTTGCTCCTTGTAGATGGCAAGCATCACCACAAGTCCAAACACTAGCTGTTTTGTACTTTAAAATAATAAAAAAAAAAGCCTTGGTCTAGAACAAACATTCTTCCCATTGGAAAGTGAACTACAACAGCGGTGACTCAATTCCCTCTTCACCTCCTAACAGTGTACAGTCATCAAAGTGCATGAACCAGATGTCCTCTGGATTGTGAAGGTCAAGGATCACGTGCCACATGCCAGGTCTCCCTTTGATGCAGCCTCATATCTTTTTGAATGTGCTCGTAACACGACTGGAGAAGAAAGAGCAGAATCAGTCAGGAGAAGTGTGTGTGTTCATTTGAGAGAGATCTTTTGCACAAAATTATGGTCTCATGAATGTACATTGAGGCCAGAACATCTCCCTAAAGCAAACGGACTAGAACTGGAAGCTACAAAGAAACACATTAAACATGTTCACTCTGGAGCTGGTCAACAGGGTAAGGAGGGAAAATTGTTTAACTACCAACATCTACACACCAAATTAACGTACAGACCATGGTCCACCAATGCTTCTCCGGCTGCAATAATAGCCACCTACTCCCGTGATCTATCCAACTAACCCTGAAGGCTGATCAATCAATGCTCCAGGAGCAGACCTCCTCCCACAGGATTCCTGCCAGTGGGCGAGGACGTTCTTTCAGACCCCAATTTTGAGGGGGGGGGGGGAAAACAAAAAACCAATTCAGCTCCATGCAGGTGATTCAGTACCTTAATCTGATAAAATAGCAGCCAGTCAGCGATCCACAGTAAAGCTACTCCCACAACTTCTTTGGTCAACAGGGCCATTACTTTCATAGTTTCTTACTATTTAAGCAGCCTTGCCGGCTACAATCTAACTTCATTGTTAGAAACCTCTTCCTTACCTCCAGTGCTGTTAACAGAAAGTCATACATCCCTCCTTCATTGGTAGGGTCCATCAAATCTCTGATCAGATGTATCTCAGCTCCTAGATGTTGTATTCTAGAAAACAAAAATAGTGGCCATCCTTCAAATGAATCCTCAGACACAAATATCTTGGACTTAGCATGCACCTTCCCTATAGGGCAGTGATGATCCAATAAGGATCTGGTGTGAGAACTGGGATAAGAACCCAGTTCTGATTCACAGAACCAATTTCCTCTGTGGCCTGGAGCTAGTGGAGTCTGATTTTTGGAGGTGCAAAGCACCTGATCTTTTGGATGTTCAGAACCCAAGAAAATTCAAGCCCTTAACATCTGTGCCTCGGTTTCCACATCTGCACTTGGGGGACAATGCTCATCGTACCATTTCAGGTGGGGGCAGCCTTATCAAATGTATGATCCTGTTTTTTCCATCTCTAGGTCTCAGGGCCAGAATCTGAGATTCCCAAAGCTTCTTGCTTTTGCTTGTGTGGCAAACAGCACAATAGGGACCGGTAGCGTAACCGGGAAGCACAGACGTGTGCAAGGAGTGGAGAGAGAGTTCACTTGCAAACCTCTCAGAAAAGTGCAGCTCCATTCTTACCGAATCTGAACTGGTTCATTCAGCGCTAATGAAGACAGCGCAGGCAACAAGTTTCTCTTTACAGAAAACTAGTAATTTAAGACCTATTTCTATACTGGTAAAGCTTAATTTCGAGGCATTTCAGTGACGCCTACCAGAGACTCAGAATCCCTCACAGCCATGAATTAGAGCACAACATCCCAGTAAAGTAGGAAGTAGATCCATTGTACAGATTGGAACAGAGTCCCAGAAAGAGTTGGATAGCCCAAAGTCACACAGGAACTCAACTCAGTTCTCCTCATCCCTAGTCTGGTGCTCTAACTACAGCAGTCTTCTTTGGGCTCTTTCATCTCAGTGACTTGCTACTGAAAACATGGGCTGTGAGGGTGAGCAGAAGGCCTTTTCCATCTGCAGTGCAGTACGGGTTTTCAGTGGCATATGGAGACACTTCATAATTACAGTTGGACAGTCTCTCATTTGTCAAAGTTTTCCCACTCACAATTGAATTTTTCTGTTTGGAAATGCTGCCAGTGCCTCATGGGAGTTGTAGTTCACATGCTTCTTGCTCCCATTCTCCTCTATAGGTCAGGCTCCCTGGTCAGACTACATCTGCCATGATACACCATGGTGTTCCCTCTTGGAGAGGGAGGTTGTCCAGCTGCAAAATGTAGTCCAGCCAGGGAGCCCAGCCCATAGAGGATAGGAACATGAGGTAACTGAACTACAACTCCCACGAGGCACTGCCTCTCCAAATCTAAGTTTCAGGATATTGGCCAAAATACTTCATTCTCCATGGAAAATTTTGATTTTTTTTTCCAGTGTGAAAATAGACTTCACAAAATACTTCATTTAATCAAACCCCCAAATTTCCCATTAAACAGTTTCAGCCAGCCCTAATGGAGCATATGTAACGCCAACAGACCCCAGCGGGCGGGATCAAACCAGGGACCTCTGGAGCTGAGGGCATGAGCCTCTACAGCATAAGCTAAGATCTAACTGGCTGTTAGCTAAGCCTGTAGAGCAAACTCATTTTAGCTCTCTCTCTAAGTGGTCTTGGTGCCACTAGCTGGGACAGAACACCACACCCAGAAGGTGTGTGGATTACACATACGCAAGAGATACTCTGCTTTATATTAGCAGTGGTAAACATGAATCTCTCTCTCTTACCTGGCCCGCGATACGACATACATCAACAGCGGCAAGAGGTCATCCATTGGGAGTTTATAGTCCCTCTCCACTACTCGTGACACAGTGCTCTCTATCTCCTCATAGGTCTTCTGAAGGATCTCCAGCTTTTCCCGGGGGTCCACAGTAGTGCTGCCAATATAAAGATACACTGAGAAAGAAGCCCTGTGCTACCCAGCTAAGAGGCGAGAAGTGGCATTACTGGGATACCTCAAAGCAGAGTAAGAGTGTCAGTCTTTTGAATGGATAAGGCCAGTTGCCTTAACTAAGACAAGACTTCATGATATAAAGGGATCACCAGGATGAGGTCAGGAAGGTCTCTCTCCACTGTGGCATTGCACAAATAGAGCTTATGTCTTCTCAAGCTCTCAGCATTAGTCACTCGCCCTGAGTCTATGCTAATCTTTTTCAGGAAGCCTCTCCCCTAGCGCTAGCATAGACTGAGAGCTCAGGTATCTTAATGACCATGTCATCCAACCCTGCTTAGGCATGAGTAAGAAATCACAGAAGACCACTTACATCAACTTTTGCAGACATTCCGTAGCAGAAAGGAAGCACTTGTCTTTGACAAGAGAACGTCTCTGAAAGGTAGATAAGTGTTTGCATTAGTACGCATGTAGTTGTGGCCGTGTCAGTCCCGGGTTACTAGCGACACAAGGTGGAGGGAGGTCATATCTTTTGTTGGACCAACGTCTGTTGGTGAAAGAGACAAGTTTTCGAGCCACACAGCACTGTCCGTGCATTTTGTCTGTGCTGGTACAGTCATTTGGGAAGCTTAGGAGGTCTTTGAAACCCCATGATTCAGCAAAGCACATATTATAGAATAATTTCTATAGATTGCCTTTCCTCCCAGAGGACTTCATCAGCAGCAATCTATTCGCTAATGAAATGCAGCCACCCATGGAACAGACATTGCAACATGACCGGACCCTGTGTGCGCTGACCGGGGTGAGGCACAGTGACTGGTCTGCACACTCGCTCTGCAGTGCACAGTGCCAGATGGCAACAAACGGCAGGAGCGGGGCAGGCAGCCACCAGCCTGACCCCACGGACAGAAGGCAGCTGGAGAATGACTGCGGGCACAGGGAGCCCCCACCAGGCCAAGCCCCAAGGATAAGGCGGTTGCACTAACAGGTTTAGGTCAGGTCAGTTCTGAAAACAAGTCTCAGGTCGGCTGGGCTTGGCTCAGGTTTGGGTCCAGGCTGGATTTTAAAGTTTGGACCGAGCAAACCTCTAGAGCGGAATGCAGATGTTTAGCATCATGCAGCAACCCTGTGCAATCATTTAGGACAGGAAGAAAATTAGTACTTAGCACTGGAGTGTCTATGAACTGTCATAATACAGATAGATAAACTCCTGCAACAGAGTGGAAATGCCTTCTACTTATAAGATAGAACTTTTATTGATAATACTGGAAGTCTATTGTCCATATCTTTTCTGTATCCTGCATCTATTGGATCCAATGCTCTCGTGTACATGATCTGCTACTGATGTGTTATTTGACACATATCTAAATACAAAGGCCCAGATCGTCACCTGATGTAATTCAGCCTGGCCCCATTAGTTTAAGCGCTTTCACTGTAGTTGGAACAGCTACTCCAGTTTGCTCTGAGGATCTATCCCAGGACTGCTACTTACCTGATTGGTCGTTAGGGTGAGATCTTTGAGGGGCCACAGGTGTCTGAAATGAGATGAAGACAGAGCAGTTATGACGTGCAGATCTACCCCATCCCCATGTTAGAGTCTAAATTCTCACTCACCCATTCGCCCTGACAAACCCTTGCTCTTGGTGGAATCACCACCATGGACATAGACTTATGAGTTCCGATTCTCCACTCTAGCGCTGGCCTGGAACCAGTAACGGTTGGATTAACTGAACAACCCCACTTTAAGAACCGGTTGTAACAGAGTGGAGAGTCAGGCTTATGCCACAGCATGTTGCGCCTTTCAATTGTGAATCACCATTCTCCATATGCTGCTGTGGGACCCTTCTAACTTGAAGTAAACCAGTCACTTGGTAAAGCAACTGGAAAGACTCTTGCTCAAGAGAGACCTCCAGAAAGGAAGGGAACAAGATCAGCATGGGAAATGAAAGTCCTGGCCTTTTAAGAGTACTCCTGACCTGTAAGAAAGTACTGTATATTACAGGAACTCCATCAAGGAATTGACATTGCTGCTCAGGAAGAGTTTAAGCACTAGGACGAATGAGGAGTACTGGAACCATAGGGTCCATTGGTGAGTTCTTGCTTCCCACCCCCATCAGAACTTTTCTCTGCAGAGTGTGTTCTCCCAGCTGTTTTGGGGATTTGTTCAGTGCTGGGTTACTCACTTCTGTACGTCCAGGACCTCTAGCAGCTTAATGTCAGGAAATAAACTCAGGTCCACAATCCCCTGGCAGTAGAGGTCATCTTCCTTCTCATGATAGAGCATGTACAGCATGAACAGCTCCGGATAGAAACAGGGCAGGATCAGAGGCAGAATCACTCTGTATGCATTCAGGTCACTGAGTTAGAGAGGAAAGCAAAAGATGAGCCCTACTGATTGTTGGTATCTGTTTGTTAAAGGTGGTGTCCACACAGGACACAAGTTAAGGCTCAACATATAACACCTTAAAGAGGTGTCTGTCTTTCTCCCCACTCCCCTCTTCCTAGAGTCCAATGCTGCGACTGGATAATTTTGTGACCAATATAGGATAGAACGTTTGTAGTAGTTAAGATCAGAGTAATCAGATCTCAGGCTGCAGGACATGGTCTACAGAGGTCAGGAAGAAATCGTTCATCCCTTTTGCCCCACATAAAGCAATGCTCAACCAGGTGACTCATTTAGGTGTTGGGAGAGGTTTTGTTTCCTCTGATGTTTCAGAGCTGTCTCTCCTTCAGTGGTTTCTGAGCTCACATCCAATGTCCGAACTAACACGGTGTCTAGTCCATAAGGTGGGAATGAGTGAAAATGTGTTAGCACAGTTTTCCACTTAAGTGTGGCTGGACCAGCTACGTGGATTTATTGCCACAACCAAAGGCTAGGAAACAGGATGGTCTCCATGCCTAATATTTCTTCAGAAGAGGTAAAACAGATATGGAGTTAAAACCAAATGACCATTCATCCCAGCCACCTTTTCTCTCCATCTTCTGTCTCTGCCAGCGGTTGGCCTTTCTGCTCCAATGCCAGATGTAGTAAACCCCTGAAAGGCAAGTAGAAGCTTTAGCTTCTCATTTTCAAGGGTAACTCAGTCATTTACTAGTTAACGTTAGCCAGATCTTCTCCCCCTGCAAAATTGGCAGCTAGAACAGTAACAGTACAGGAGAGGCAAACAGCTTACTTAGTGCATTCAAAATGAGTGGATACTTCGTTGAAGGTGGAATGACTTGTTCTAGAGAATTATTTTAGATCTCTGGACTGGGGGCACCCATACTTTGCACAGAAACCACTGCTGCAAAGGGTTTAAGACTTGAAGATACTCTGTAGGCTTAGTGCCAGCTCACAACAGAGGAATGTATTACATTGCTAGAATGAGTTTCTGTATCACCAGTGTCCATAAGGAATCCAGCTGGGAAAGGATTATGTCTCTAGAAGAGACAACATAAGGACGGCGATACTGGGTCAGACCAATGGTCCATCTAGCTCAGTATCCTGTCTTCTGACAGTGGCCAGTGCTAAGTGCTTCTGAGGGAACAAACAGAACAGAGCAACCATCGAGTGATCCATCCTCTGTCGTCCACTCCCAGCTTCTGGCGAACAGAGGCTAGGACACTCAGAACATGGTGTTGCATCCCTGCCCATCTTGACTAATAGCCAGCGATGGACCCATCCTCCATGAACTTATCTAGTTTTTTGAACCCACTATACTTTTGGCCTTCACAACATCCCCTGGCAAAAAGTTCCACAGGTTGACTGTGCATTGTGTGAAGTACTGCCTCACATTTGCTTTAAACCTGCTGCCTATTCACTTCATTGGGTGTCCCCTAGTTCTTGTTACGAGAAGGAGTAAATAACATTTCCCTTATTCACTTTCTCCACACCAGTCAAGATTTTATAGACCTCTATCATAACCCCCTTAGTTGTCTCTTTTCCAAGCTGAAAAATCCCACTCTTTTAATCTCTCCTCATACGGAAGCTGTTCCATACCCTAACCGTTTTAGTTGTCCTTTTCTGAACCTTTTCCAATTCCACTTTAATGCTTTTCCAAGGCACTTTAACGCTGTCTAAAGCAATCACATTTGTAGGGCAGCCTTAACAGACTGGATCTTAGTAAGCCAGCCTGTTGATGCACAAGGAGGAACAGAATCCAACCCATTCTGCAAGTTGTGTTGGCTCTGCCAATTGCGCCGGAGTAAAAAAGACAAAACCGCTTTTCTGAAGGCATTAGGGTGAAGAGATACACCCTTGAATACACAAAACAGATTGGTGGATTAAGACAGAGCTATGTTTTTCCCATAGTCATTTTTCACAATAGTATTTCCTTCAGCTATAGTTCATGAGACTTCATGGGGGCAGATTACCCCACATCTGCCCACTATGGCATTTCTCACCCCTTCCTCTGAAGTATCTGTTGCTGGTCACTGCCAGAGATAAGAAATTGTCTAGATGGACCATGCATCTGATCCAGGCTGGCAAGTCCTATGTCACTAAGATTGTATATGGAGTAAAAGAGAGTAAGTTTACCTAGGTACTACAGTGATGAGAGTCATAGGCATGAACACCTAAAGAGATAAACCTCTGAAGTAAGCTTTCTGATGGAAAGAAACTGGATTGCACAGAAGTACTAGATGCACTAATCCAGGGCCTAGCCCCCCAAAGAATGAATTAGATTGCCTATCTAGCAAGTGTTCCTCACTAGCATACGATTGCATGGAAGCCAATTACACACTGGACTTACTGGTAAAGCTCCCATATTTTCTTGGCATAGTACTTGACCTCCTCTTGGGCCATGTTCAGTAGGTGCTTGTTTGCCCCGATCCCAGAGTATGTAGCCTGAAAAGCGAACGTCAGGGCCTTCAACAGCTTTCCTAGTGGGTGCAGGGAAGACTTGAAAGCCTGCAAGACAGTGGAGGAAAGTTCTGCATTTAAGGGATGGATTGCCAGGGTGTGTCCTCCCTTCGGACTGGCAGGAGAGGGCCTTCAAAACCAAGCCGTAGATTAGCCAATGAGACAGTTCAGCCGAGGGAAGATGAGCCGGTGGGCCTTGGTCCATATCCGGGCAAATCCCAAAGGGACGTAGCCTCCCTGCGGATGGAGAGCCACCCAGCTCGACCTCTAGCCAGGGCCTGATGGTGGCTAGGCAGGATACTGTTTAGGTCCATATCCTATTGGAAAATGCTGCTATTCTCTTGACCCAATCCTGCTCGCACTGAAGGGTAACAATTGGTGCCTCTAGGCACTACGGCTATACAAATAGCATTTTGCCATTGACCTTCAGTGGGAAGTAAGGTCAGGCTCTCTCAGCAGAGGTCAAGGGATGGAGGAGACTGAATTACCCCTTGGGGCTGGTCCTTCCAACACAACAGTAGACTTGTACTGCCACAGCCTGTGCTGGGAGGCTAGAGGTGAAGCTTCAGTCTCCAAGGCAGCCCAGCTAACCCTTTTCCTCACCAGCACACAGCTCGCGTAGCACTCAGAAGAGCAAACTCTGGGTGTTACTGGCTGTGGATTGGTTAGAGTGCCTGGTTTTCCCCAGTCACTGGAGAAAGAGAGTGGTTGTTTCACAGGGAATTACAGAAGATGGGGACTTCCCAGTCAGGGGGTCTCTAGGTACTACTTAAGGCATGGCCGGGTTTATGTCTTCACGCTCAGCTTTCAGATTGCAGGGACTCAGCAGCCAGCGAGCTGAGTTTTACTTGAAGGGGAGGAAAAGCAAACAAGTGATCATAAGCCTCTGGAATGGGTCTGTAACCAACAGAGCAGCCACAGGATCTGTCACCTCATCCTTCCTGTCCCATCCCTACCCCACCTCTTCTGTTTAGGACCCTCACTTATGTTACGCTCGCTCCGGCCCAGCTCAGTGTAGATCCAGTGGCGCTCGGCCTGCATGGACAGTTGGCAGGACTGGAGCCCTAATGTACGTGTTCTACAGGACAGGGACCATGTTCCTTTTGTGTGGTGGGCGCCTCACATTTCTGGGTGCTCCAGAGCCTCGGCGCACAGTGCATTTTGAGGGGTACCTTTTGTAAATAACACTGGAGCGACTCCAGCTCCTGATGCTGAACTAGTTCTTCAAGGACATCCTCTATCTTCCCAGAGACATCCTCGGGCCCCCTGCGAGGGAGGAAAACAAGTACAAGGGTGACGGAGGAGTTGTTGTTCACCCCTTGGGCCTAACTGCCACCTACCTTGCGCTGTGTGTAATCATGTGTTACCCTTGGCACAGTATGAACAGATTCACAAGGCAGAGGAGAGTCAACCTCCCACCCTTTGTGTTCATGGTCTCTCTCAATGACTCTCTCCCCAGATTACTTCATTTATATGGAGTTATTTTTCCACCTTTCCCACTCCCTCTGAAGCATCATTTAATGGCCAAGTCATTCTTAGGGGGCTTAAACCAGCCAATGAGGCACCGAGATCCCTCCCAATACCATATCAATCAGGGTATAAGACAAGCTTGACCAGCTGAATCTCTTGAATTCTCTCCCCCGAGAAGCACCGTTGTGTTTGGTGAACACAGTATAAGCTGCACAGTAATCATAAGGAAGTGTCAGGTTCTAGCCTGCCGGAACACACCTGCCCCAGCGAGGCAATGCCACCCATAGACAGGCTCGCAGGAGTGACTGGACAACCCGAGGTCAAGACTTGAACCCCAAAATTGAACGCACTAGCCCATTGCACCGGGACAAGCCAGTTGTCACCTTTCGCAGAAGAGGTACTCCTGAGACTTGCGCAGCTCCCGGCTTGTCTGTATATGGAACCCGGTGAAGGACTCCTCCATTTCTTCTTTGCAGCCAGAGTGGAGGAATCCCAGAAACTGGTCGTAGATACCCTGCCATCTCTTCTCCACCGGGAACTCATCAAGACCCAGCTGACTGCACAACAAAGATGAAGTTACGCCTTGCTTCCGTCCCCACTCCCTACATTGCCACCGACCGCCCCTTCTAATCATCTCGTGAACACACTTTCTCCCGCCCCAGCCCACACCACTGGGGCAGAGAGATTTAGGAGCATCCTAGGGGATGTAACAAGGAGCAAAGTTCAGCAGAGGTCAACTTAGATGTATTTTGCTGGCAATGAGATGCATTTGGCCAGGGGGGTCCCAAAGCTTGGCACATGGACTATGGGTGGTCTAGGGTAGACTAGGCATGTGTTGTGCGCTCTCCTTCTTGCTGACAGCTGCTTCTGCAGATCTAGAGGCTCTTCGCTTAAGAGCCTCAGGAAGCAGCTGGTAACAGAGCCAGGCTAGCTACCTCTGCTGGTAGCTGCTGCTACACAAGCAGAGGAAACAGGATTGGCTCTTGCGGAGTCGAGGCACCAGTGGAGAGGAAACATCCTGGGGAGAAGGAAATGGTGTAGCTGGGCTGCATGTCCAGGAATTCATCTCAGGGGAAGGCTGGCGGCATTCCAACTGCTGCCTTAACTCCTGGGTTGTATCAAGAGAGGTCAACTCGGGAACCGCGTGGCTGAGACGGATCCAGAACTTCCCTGCTGCAATGTGCATCACCCAGCTGCCTCGGCCACTCTCAGTTGGCTACATATGGGTCTCCCTGGTGGAGAGGGAGGTTGTGAGCATCTCACACCCCTCTACAGAGGGCTCTGCTGCTGGGGGCCTTGCAACAGGTTCTGTGCTGTAGGAATCCGGCCATTGGGTTCAAGTCAGAATTACTGTCTGCTTTCATGTGGTCACCTGTCAAGGAGCGACTGCTGCGTAGGAAAATAGAGCTCTGACCACCCAGTAAGATATTTCAGCCTACCCACGGTGCTTCCTAATTCGAGCCAGCCATGCCCTGCTAAGCAATTCGCATGCTGTCGCTCTGTCCCTGGATCACTGTCCCTTCTAACTCCCTGCCACATCTGGCAGTACACTGCAAGCATGAGTATCAAGAAGGGGGCAGGGAGTGGGTCAAATATTGGACCTCCTTCCCCCTTTTTTGTGAATCATAGAAATGTAGGGGTGGGGGGAAGGGACGCTCAAGACCAAGTATACTTAGGCCATCCCTGCCAGGTGTTTAACATGTTCTTAAAAACCTTCAGTGACAGAGATACCACAGCCTCCCCAGGCAACCTGCTCCAGTGCTTAACAATCCTTCTAGGTAGCAAGCTTTTCCTAATGGGATGTACGGCTAGAAATTGCGCCTCAAAAAACCCTCAAGACTTTGAGGAACGGATGCTCTTGTTCTTAAGGCACTGGATTGGACTCAAGATGGGATCAAATCCTGGCTCTTCCTCGGGCTCTGTAGGTGGCTTTAGGAAAGTCGTTCATCTGCACATCAGAGCCTCGTCTGTAAAAGTGGGGGAGGGTTCTCTTTCTCCTTTGGCCATCCTTGCTTATTTAGACTCCACTCTCCAGGGTAAGGGCTGTCTTATTTAGATGTACAGAGCCTAGCACAGTGGGGACTCAGTCGGTGCTAATGGAATACAAATCACAGCCCACAGAGTTATTTACGGCCACTCACACTTTGGTTATTGAGGCATCTTGCTGGTCACTGGAAGTGTTCAAGATTCCTTGCGTCTGAAGCCCTTGGCCTGATTTGTTACTAAAGGTGCCCTCCAGAGTGAAGCCATTGGAAAAGGTCAGCTTTCCCTGAAACAAAAAATAAAGGGGTTATTCTACTGAGCTCTCGCTTGGCAGGAGGTTGGATAAGGTTCCAATCCCCCTTTCGTGAAGCCCACAAGCAGGAACGATCCCTAAAAGGAAGTCTAAGAAGGTTATTTCCACTAGAAGGGCTATACATTGAAAGCACTCCCAATGCCAGAGAACGTCACGAAGACAGGAGATCCCAGGAGCCAAGAGACAGAAGTCCATTTGACTCGAGTGACACTGCCCATACTGATAGGACTCTGGATGTGGAAATCCAGCTAGAAATGCATGGGTCCAATACGGCAAGTAGGACTAGGTATTAGTCATTGCCCTGAAGTTCCTGGCCTAAACCTAGAGAGATGGCTCAAATCGCCAAGATACAGTGACTATACAATCTGGAAGTCTAATTCTGGTTTAGTTTCTCCCCTGTTCCTTAAGGCACCAGCGGGCTTGGCATCATTGGTGTAGTGAAGTGAGCACAGGAAAATGTGCACTACATGTGCGCCTGGAAAGCTTGCAAGAATAGATCCCTTTTGAGTGCTTTTTACTACCCAGGTAAGCGCTGTTCTGTGAGACAAGGTCTCGGGATTCTGCAGCACTCTGGGGTGGCAGATGGGAAGTTCTGTGGTAGCTTGATTCAGGCTAGGAGGTTTAATGAGCTCAGCAACTAAGTAATTCAGTAGAGCCAGCCCTTCTTAGGATGTGAACCAGGGATCAAGGCCTGCTTGATCCCAAGTAAGGACCTTTTCAAACCCAACTTTAATTTCAGTGGTAGTTGTGCCTAAGTGCTTTAGTTGGACTTAGGCAAACTCAACGCTAGTACGCTAGCTGTAAGATGTGGCAGACCCGTCAACTTCTTGTGGACTAGCCACTAGAAGGAGACAAAGATCCATGCTTAGCATGTGTTATTGAGCACCACTACATGGACTGTAAGTCACTATATTAAAGTCATGGTGATACTACCCTCACATTCCTTGTATGACCTGGCACGGATTTTTGTAACAAGCTGGAGGATTATGGAGAAGCGCCTTAGCTGTATATTTGTTCATGCTCATCAGTGAAATGCTTCAACGTGTTGATTTAAAATTGTCATCTTCATGTTTCAAAGTGAAACCATTGAAACAAATGGGGCTGCTCACACCTCTGAGCTATTGTTGTAGGCTTGTGCAGATGCCGGTACCAAAGCATTGTGTTTGCACTGTTCCAGTTTGTGGGGTTCTCTAAGCCACCATGAGGGTTAGAAACTTAAAAAACAAAGGTTGCATCTGATTCTGCAGCTGCAGAATCACAGAAAACATGGGACCATACTAACCCTTTGTTGTAAAGTTTCTAGTGTGATAAAAGGAGCTGTAACTAATAGGAAAAAAGGTATGAACGTTGATGGACAGGAGTGCCAGCTTTCTTGAAAGTTAGCAGTAACACAGCAGGGTAGGCAAGCAGCTCACCTTTCCAACAAATGTCAGATCTCTTGTGAAGTTGCCTTCATAAATGGAATCATTTTCTAAGAGGAGAATCCCGGAACCCTAGTGATAGAAGAACAGACATTGAGTGCAGAGTGGGGAATGAGACACATTGGCTTCTGTTAAGTCCAACACATGGGCACACTGACACATGCCATTTGTGGGGTGCAGCGTGTATGGCAAGTTATAGTGGGGAGGAAGATCGTGTATTAACATAAGCTATCAGGCACTAGGTGGGAAAGGAGTTTTCTTGCAAGGAAGTGGGTGTAATCATAGACTGTCAGGGACCTCAGGACGTCATCTAGTCCAACCCGCTGCTCAAGGCAGGATCAATCCCCAGACAGATTTTTGCCCCAAATCCCTAAATGGCCCCCCTCAAGGATTGAACTCACAACCCTGGGTTTAGCAGGCCAATGCTCAAACCACTGAGCTATCCTTCATACAGGAATATTGGTTAGAGACTGATTTCCTATCCCAAGCATCTGACTTAAGTGGCCAGTGGTACAATAGGAACCAAGGAATTACCACACAGATCAAGCCAGTAGTCCTAGTTCAGTAGCCCTTCTCTGACCATGGCCAGTAATGTAACAAGTATGACTCCACTACATATCCCCATACCCATTAAAGGCTGGTGTCAGCATCTACGAAATCCAAAGGTTACAGTAGTGCATGCTTCGGAGGAAGCAACAAGAAACTCTGGAGTGGCCAAACACAGAATACTGTGCCCATGGGGAAGTTGCTTCATGACTTCCGTCACTGTTTGTTTAGGCCCTGAAACCGAAAGGAAGGAAGGACGGACGTGCACACAACAAGAGGTCGTTTTTAGAGCTGGTTGGCAATCTGCCAGCAGAAGGATTTCCCTGTGGAAAATGCTCTGTTTGCAAAATTAAATAGTTCTGAGAGAAAAGTGAGGTGACAGCTGCCCATCTAATAGGCTCTTGTCAATTTCACTTTCTAGCATCTTCCAGGTTGGCATCCAGGAACAAATTCCCTTTCAGTTCTCAGGAAAAAGGGTCATGTTTTTGACTTTGTACTGATTCAGGATTAAATTGCTATATGTTAAGAGATTTCTGTTTGTTTTCTGTCCCTCTCTAGTCATTTGCTAGTGACACTGGGTTCTCATTATCCATACAAGTGGATAATCCTTTTATTAGTATTACTAAATGCTTGGCCTCTACGGAGAACCTTGTGGCAACAACTTCCACGTGTTAATTGTTACTTTGCCTGCACCCTGAGGAGTTTACAGGTTGTTACAAGCCTGTACAGCACTTAGAATAATGGGGCCCAGTTTCATGGTTGGGTCTCCTAATACAGGGACTGCCGTAATACAGATATGTAGGTTTCCTTTCAATTTCATGTAGTGTCCACTTTTTCTAGTATCAGAGGGGTAGCTGTGTTAGTCTGAATCTGTAAAAAGCAACAGAGGGTCCTGTGGCACCTTTGAGACTAACAGAAGTATTGGGAGCATAAGTTTTCGTGGGTAAGAACCTCACTTCTTCAGATGCAAACACTTTTTCTAGTATCACCAGCAGGTAGTGATACCCCATATGTACCAGTTCAGATGTGGGTGCACCTTAGGGAGGTGGTGAAAAATGCAGAGCCTGGGGCTGCAGTTGGTTATGGGGTAGTCCCATCACATGAAGCGTTCTGGGCTTCCCCACAAGTTAAGTGATGATCTTGTGGTAAGAAACCAGTGCTTAAGTCAAACTGCCTCCTACACATCTGAAAGATTCTTACTTTAATAAAAGAGTGTGTTCTCATCTTTTCCTCATACCCTTGATAAGGGATTCCGTGGTCTATTGACTAAAGTATCCACAGGAAAGTTATTTACTCACCACCATTTTATCCACATGAAACGTTCTTTGGTAGCACACGCCTGACTGGGTCACCACAATGCCTTGTCCATGCCTGTGGTCATCTTGCCATATCCCAATGTACCTCTCCCCTCTGGAACACAAGATAGGAGGCCCTCATACACCATCATTGGAGAACTTTGCACAAGGCCATTGAGAACTAAGACAATAAGCCAGCTTCACAGCAGGTGAAAGAAGGTGCTTGCTTACACCTGGGGTGAGTTTGATCCTTATGCTGTGCACAGCTTCTGAAAGACGTCAGGGATTGTTCGAACATTCACTTTGGACGGGTGTTTAAGTGTGTGAATTAGAGATAGATTTAGTAAGTTGGGAAAGGCTGCGTGGTTCTGATGACCCGCTATCCAGAGTGGTGCCACCGGTCAGGTCTCTGCATCTCATATATGTCAGACCTTTTTTTTCCCCCCTTTTGATGTTAGCCCAGATGTCACCCATCGTGTAGCTGCACAGGTGAAAGCCTCCTCCCTACATCCCATATTATTTACTCTGGTGGTGCTTTCCCCTGTTTCAAGCCTCTACTTGACAGCAGAAAAGCACGGCTAAAATTCTAGCATAGATAAGGCCTGAACGTCCACTAGGGCATATATTTCCTGCGATGCAGCCAATGGAGTTGTTTGTCTTCCAGGCTTCTCCCCAGCTGTCACATAGTTCTGTGCAGACTGTGGTAAAAGGAAGGGTTATCTATGGGTCAAAGGCATTGGGAAAGATTTTGATATTCCCTCCCGGTTAACCACACCCAGCCCAGAGACAAGGTAGAATCTTCCAGAAAGCTCTGGTACCCAGAGAGGATGATCTGCTCTCAATGAGGCGACTCTAAGTCTTACGCCTTGGTAGGAAGGCAGCAGGGACCAACCTTAACCTGGAGGAAGTGTTGATTGGACCATGATCGTGGCATAGTCAAACCCCCCTGAACACCTTCCCCCAAAGACTAGATCCGAGTGTCCCCTTTGTAAGTGGAGCCAGAGAACACCTGCTTACAAGCCCATACTTGACTGAGGGACAGGACATAGACCAGCAAGGTAGAGCTGTCCACACATGGTAAGTCCTCCCATCTTGGCGACATGCTACAGATTTCCTCCATAAACCCTTGTCAGCAGGTCAGTGATTGTGCAGGAAGCCTTTGGAAAGCCAGGGAGATCTTTTGTTGATCAAAGCTTCAAGTTCAATCCACGTACTGTTGATTTAACCATGTTTCTTTTCAATGTTCTTTGACCCTACATCAGTAACGTACTTAACAGCCATCCAGCCACAAACGCAGATATACATTTCCATTTGCCGGAAGAGTCATGCACGCAAGGGGCCCCCACCCATCCCACTCTTTCTACAGCCATCCTGCACACAACTTGCAGAACATTGGTGGTCCTGACGTCATTGCAACTCAGATTGCTATTGCTGCAAGGGATTTTGCTGCAAGGGGCACTCATGGTTCTAAGCTTGATATTCTGGCATCATTACATTGTTCCAAGGCAGTCATATGGGTCAGCACACCCACATCCATATCAGGTCATCTCAGGTGTTCCCGTTAGAGGCTGAACTTTGACGGAACCCTTTATCTGTTGGAAAGTGCAGTTCCATCAAAATCTAGTCACCTTGCAAACTTGTGTCAATTTTCATTTTGGAGAACAGCTAGAAAGAGTTCCAACCATCTCCACGTCCCGATTCAGGATTTTCAAATGAAGGGTTTCCATTTTTTGCTTTGAAAAAAAAAATGGGTTTGGAAAACTTTAGTTTTCAAACAGAAATAAGGTTGAAATCAAAAGGAAGTGTTTCAATCGACCCAAAATTAGGGTTTTCTAAAATGTTTCTTGCATGGAGAATTTCAAAGTGTTGGGGGTTTGTTCTAAATTGGAATGAAACCCAATTTTAAAATCCTTTGCGAAACAGAATTTCCAACCCTCAGCACAACTCAAACTTTGCCCATCTCAAGTTCAAGTCGAATATGCTTCAGACCAAGGAATGCTGAAAACCCAGGTGTTGTGAACATTTGCTGAGCTCCCTTCCATAACATTACCTGTCCTTGTCATCCCAGACTCCATATCCATTCTTCTTGTCATTATCCCACTGCCCTGTGTACTTAAATGGCTGCTCCACTGAAGGGTTTTCCAGGATGCCAAATCCTTGACGCAGATTATCGTTAAAGTATCCTTTGTAAACCGTCTCATTTCCATACCTAGAGAGAGAATGGACAGCATCATCTTTAAGACCAGCAGGCACTACCTATTTTTCTTGCGGTTGCCCTTGCTTAGTGCTAGAGGACTTCAGTTTCCTGGGAGCAGAGTTAACAGTGGTGCAAGCTTCCCTAACAGCATGCATCAAGCCTGCCCTACGAGACACCACTTACAGCGACAAGAGTAGATGGGCCTAGACAACCGGAACCCCAAATCTAAGCCTTGAACTTGGACGCTCCTCTAAGGGGGGTAGTCCAGTCCTTAACCTCTCAATGGAGACTGCCAATAAGGGTACTAGAGTGTGTCATACCGACACCTGTTCGCTAGGAACTGGGGGTACGTCTTCACTACCCACCGGATCGGCAGGTAGTAATCGATCTATCGGGGATCGATTTATCGCGTCTCATCTAGACGCGATAAATCGATCCCCGAACGCACTCCCTGTCCACTCCGGAACTCCACCAGGGCGAGAGGCCGAAGCGGAGAGACCATCGACCCTGTGCCGTGAGGATGCGAGGTAAGTCGATCTAAGATACGTCGACTTCAACTATGCTATTCTCGTAGCTGAAGTTACGTATCTTAGATCGATCCCCTCTCCCTCCTCCCCCTCACCCAGTGTAGACCAGCCCTGGGATTGAAACCCACCTGGTTTCACTCAGGCTGTCAGCCAACTAGGCAGATGGTAACACTACTGGGTCACTCCCATCCTCAGCTGGATTGCAGCTAGTATAGAGTCTCTTATGTTTTGTTTCTAACACACTAGCCACTCAGGCTTCAGAGAGCATAGGCCGGGGAATAAGCCAGCCCCTAGTTCTAATTCTTATACATGCCAATGCATCTCCCTCTGCCTCTAGAAAGAAAACAATGTGGAGAGTTATAGGGCTACTGTGAAGGTTAGATGATGTTATGCTCCAAACACGAGAGACACTACGCGAGTAGTATAGCCGAGTTCCCCTCATATGGCCTATTTGTAATGTAAAACGATTAAACTTTTAACATAGCTAGAGAACTATTGCTATATGTCTCAGTCCAGTCAACAGTGCAGGTATATTCTGCAGAACATTATGAACGTAGACATTAAAAGCCAGCATTAAAAGATCCTATCATAGTATTTGCCACTTTCGCTCACTCCATCAACTACCCTTTCCCCAGAAGGGGCAAGTACTTGCTGCTTCAGATGCTGGCAAACCCAGAATGCATTTGGCCAACTGAGCAGTGTTCCACATGGAGACACTCCTTGTTGACTCCTGGAAACATCTTGCATTCTAAAGCATGATTTGATAGCCCAATTCAGCATGCATAACTAGAAGTCATCACAGGAAACACAGCAGAGTTGCCCGGTAGGTCTGACTCCCACTCCAGAGACCTAAGTTGTATTCTCGACTGCCACCAATTTGAGAGGGTCAGAGCAAGGTTGGCTAGAGCTCAGACGGCAGAGGCGTTGGTGGGTATTTATAAAGTTAACTATATCAGGATTGGAATAGCCAAGTTGGTATTACAGAAGCACCAACAGGTCCACAGCAAGGATCAGGGTTCCGCTGTGCAAGGTGCTGTACAAACAAGAGAAGACAGTCCCTGTCCCCATCAGTCAACCTGGGCTGGAAGTTAGAGGGTTATGTACAAACACACTCCAGTTGAGAAGGCCTCTGTTTTGGAGTCCTGTGTTTGCTGAACAAGGATGACTGGGTGTTACGATGCAGAATATGGGTGTTTCCCTTACATAGCTCTTTTCAGTCTGGGTTCCACCCAGCTCCCCTATAGTTCAGCGACAGGGAACCACATAGCGGAACAGGAAAAGGGTGGCATGAACCTAACGCCTCTCAATGGGAAAGCGTTATTGGAACCCCGTCAGAACTCATGTTACCCTCTATTCCAGTGTTTAACTGGACAGGACTCCGGGTCCAGGAGTCCTCCCGGAAACCAGATCCAAGAGAACACGGCTAGGCCAACTGCCCTGTTTGCTTTAGCGGTCTAGGAGAACAATTCCAGCCCTGCCCGCCGAAGGTGCAGGTGCACATTTAGCCCAGCCAGCACACCAGGCAAAAAAGACAGGAGAAAGCTGTGTGCATCATTAAGATCATCAAGGAGTGATGCACACACAGCCTAGGTTAGGCAGCACGGTACAGGCTAAACAGAGGACAAGACACCAAAGATTGTTCTAGAAAGTATCTGACTGACCCCAAAATGCTAGTCCTGCCATGGTGCGGAGAGGCTGCAGTGTCCCATGGCTGCTGCTACCTATATTAAGGCCCACAGGCCGGGAAACCGGACCAGGGCCCTGCGATACTCCTAGACGTAGGAGATTTTAGGCCCGGGGGAATCAATCAGCCACTCCACCCTGCCCCTCCAGCCCCATGCTGCTGCAGAACAAGGCAGCACGGAGCCGGGCTTTGGGGCAGCAGGAACAGCAGATTCCTTCTGTGGCCTGCCCTGTGATTCGCTCTTCTGTGACCGAGAGGTGAACAGCCACCCGCCAAGCGGGTAGGAAACTGCGCTCCCCGGAGGTCGTGCTCTGAGCATTACTTACTCACAGATTCCATAGCCTCGCATTTTGCCTTCACACCAGTGGCATTTGTAGCAGTCGTACCTGTCTTCGGAGAGGAGCGGGACAAGGCAGATTCCAAACCTAGAGTGCAGACAGGAGACTTCAGCATAAGGGCAGGGTGAGAGGGGGAAGAACAGCTACAGCAGAAGAATTTTAAACAGGTGTCACTCCGAAACCATCTACACCAAGGGAGGGCAAACTACGGCCCGGATCCGGCCCGTCAGGGCTTTCAATCCAGGCTGCGGGATTGCCAGCCCTGTGGTGCTGCAGGGCTAAGGCAGGCTCCCTGCCTGCCCTGGCCCTGCCCCGCTCCCGGAAGCGGCTGGCACCACGTCCCTGCAGCCCCTGGGGGAGAAGGGGCAGAGGGCTCCATACACTGCCCTCGCCTGCAGGCAGCACCCCCCACAGCTCCCATTGGCCGGGAACAGGGAACCGTGGCCAATGGGAGCTTTGGGGGTGGTACCCGCAGGCAAGGGCAGCGCGCAGCTGAGCCGCCTGCCCCACCCCACCCCCAGGAGCCACTGCCGGACATGCTGGTCGCTTCCGGGAGCGGCGTGGGGCCAGAGCAGGCAGGGAGCCTGCCTTAGCCCCCTGCATGCTGCTGCCACCCGGAGCCGCTCGAGGTAAGCAGTGCCAGGCCGGAGCCCACACCCCAACCTACACCCCAACCCCCTGCTGCACCCCAACCCCCTGCCGCACCCCTCCTCCCCCCAACCCCTTGCCCTGAGCCCCTTCTTGCACACCACACCCCCGCCCGCACCCCAACC
>NW_020664462.1:3564830-3571171 GCF_002925995.2 Terrapene triunguis | reverse complement strand
TGTGTCTTCACTGCTATTTTAACCCAAGTTAAGAGCACACTTTTTTGTGTGCAGTGAATACATATGCCAAGTTTGTGCACTCTGGAGCAGAGTTGGGGAATTAATGAGGGATTTCTATTAATTGAGGCATTTTGCATAGCCATTGGTTCGTTCTGCTTTGGCAATTCTTATAGTTCTATTCCAAGCAGAGAGAGACAGGTCATGGAGATGGTCAAATCAAATGAAGTGATTGTGTCTTCTGACTGGTGCGAATCTGACCCTCAGAATGAGGCAGTTGTGACAAAGCTGGTGTTCTCTTATTTCTACTTTTTGTTCCCAAAGTATAACTAGCACTGGGCAGAAAAGAAAGGTTTTAGCAACTTATTTATAAAGATAGAATTTTTTTCAGAAACTCGTCCACTCTAATTGGATCAAAACCCACCCAACATTGCAAAATATTGAAAAAAAGGTTTTTTTGCAAAATTTTTCGCATCAAAATTTGGACAAGTAAAAAAAGGGTTTCAACCGGCTCCAAGTACTGGCCATGGAGCCAGATTCACTCCATGACTCCCAGGAGGGCACTTTCCCCTTACAAGTGGTTCACAAGACTTTGGTGTCTGGCCAACACACCCAATCCCAACAGACCCACAAAGCATACGCAAAACCCTTTGAGATTTTTCTGCCCTATAAATTAACTGCCCACAGTAGGTTACTACTGAGCCCAGGACTGGGACTCAGGAGAGCTGGGTTCTATTCCTGGCTCTGCTACTGGCCTGTAGATTGACCTTGGGCAAGTCACTTCACTGCCATGTGCCTCAGTTTTCCCATCTGTAAAATGGGGGTAATGGTACTGACCTCCTTTGTAAAGTGCTTTGAGGCTGTACAGCTCCTAGGGTCCCAGTCATGAACCAGGACCCCCAGTGTGCTAGGTGCTATACAAACAAAGGCAGCCCCTGTCCCAAACAGCTGACAATCCAAGTATAAAAACAACAGATGAAGACAGACAGGGATTCTGGGTTCCAGCCCCTTGCTAGGTGGGAGGGTCCTAGAGCCCGGGCTCCATCCCGAACCCCTACACCGCAATTAAACAAGCCCTTTGCCAGAGTCAGCTGGCATGGGCCAGCCACGGGTTTTAAAATTGCAATGTAAACATACCCTCAGTGTCTGTGCCAAAGTGACTCCTC
Source organism: Terrapene triunguis (assembly GCF_002925995.2). Classification (NCBI taxonomy): domain Eukaryota; kingdom Metazoa; phylum Chordata; order Testudines; family Emydidae; genus Terrapene; species Terrapene triunguis. Next base: position 3,570,008 of record NW_020664462.1, on the reverse strand, counting down.
GGTAACCCGGGGATAATACTTCCCTTCCTCCCACCCTGTGTCTCGTCTGGCTAGACGGAAAGCGCTGTGGGGAAGGAGCAGTGTTTTACCATGTGTAAGTAGCACACTGGGGTCCTGCTCTCATTTAGAAGCTGTGTGTTAGTAGCACCCACATCTCCCATTTGGTGCAATCCAAGGGAAAAGCATTTGCTCTTCCAAAAGGGACTCATGAACCCAGGGATAAGTTCTCCATCAGGGATGATTGAGTAATACCCAGGTGGCCATTTTACCAAAGAATCTCCCAGCACCTCACTTAGTCCACCCCATTCTATGATCAATGGCAACATAGTCCCTGTTTTCTGGTGCAAGTTTCACAGCTTGTGTCATCATGCAGTCCGACAATGGTCCCTTCTGGCCTGGGAATCTATGAACTGCTAGAAGGGTCATACCTACGATGTGTAGACACAAAACCGGGGCAGTGTTTGGGGCTCGTAACAAAAAGGGCTTATGAGTGGAGAGGACATTACTAGCCGTGGGGGATTCTACTCACCCACTCGGCCAGGGTGGGCCAGGTCCAGCCAGCACGTAGAGTATTTTCTTGTTACCCAGAGGACTTGTTTGCTGGTAGAGTTCAGGTCTGGTGAGCATTCAAGGCTCTGTCAGACGTGTCTTTATAGCCATGACCATGTTCAAGTGCAACTCCATGCAATGCTTTCAACAGCCCTTAGCCACATCCCTAGCTTAGGACCCGGCAGTTTACCGCACAAGCCAGTACTACTAGTAGTACCTAGTGAAGAGGCCCAGGAAGGATCACACGACAGGAACGACTCTGGCAAAGCCAGACGGAGGGAAGCGGATATATTGCCTGCCTGGTCCCAGCCAGTCTCACTCCATGAGAGCGATAGGTGGCCTCAAAGTTTACACACAGAATTGGAAACACAAGCGGAGGTCCTTACTTGCCATGTGGTTTCCCCCAGTACCATTCACCTTCGTACGCGGCGTTCTTGAATCTGCCCTCTGCTCGGAACACGTACTTGAAGCAGCGATGGACAGGAGGCTCGCTTCCCTCCCTGGCCTCGCCCCACAAGGGGAAATCTCTCTTCCCATTCAGCGCCTGGCGCACGGCTTGGTTCAGCTTCCACTGCCAGACTGCCTGGGGGCAACAAAGGGACCAGAGGATTCAGGCAGGAGGTGGGAACAAGCTACGTTCCAGGGAAACAGGCAGACAGCCACCAGCAGGGTCCAATATTACTCATTTATCTACCCACCCCCATGTAATCATGTTGGATCACTGCTCCCACACTAGGAAATTCCTGCCATTTACTCATCTGGGAGCTCAGGTTTCAAGTTGAAGGCCTTTTAGCACAACATCCAATAACCACAGTGGAGCATCCCAATCTGGATTTAGGCAGATACACGGCCACCTTATACTTCTAATCAGGACGTGAGCAAGGACTGGACATCCCAAGAATCAGCCTACGAACAAAAGGTGGCATCTGAGTGTTTTGCATCAAAACACAAGTGCAGTTTTTAGCATTTAAAGCATTTGATGTCTTCTCCTTATTCCAACAGCCAGGACGACCCTGGTATTGCACACAATTAATCTATAGAACACTGCTGTCACTTCAACTCACCTTCATGCGTGGCTCTTTGGCCGAGAGGAAGAACGCTTCTTCTGGTGTGACGATATGGATCGTATGCCTGCTAAGCAGAAAGGCAATATTAGGGAGGTGGGGAAAGGCGAGCGCTCTCTCTACAGGCAGTCCACAGCAAGACTTTACTGCCCTTTTCTGACTACTTCGTACTCAACTTCTGCTTTATGTGCCTAAAAACTCATGGTTCAGGGCATCAGCCAGCCACCTGCAGGGGTCAGGAAGGGATTTCCCCCCTCTTCCTCCCCACAATGTATACTGGGCGGTTTATCTCCTTCCTCTGAATCATCAGGGACAGCCACAGCTGAAGATGGGACACTGGGCAGGGTGGGCCAGGGCTCTGGCGTGGCACTGAGCATTCTCTCTCCAGTGCTTGGCTGGCTGGTTCTTGTTCACATCCTCAGGGAGTAACTGAACGCCATGCATGGGGTGGGAAGGAATGGTCCCCCAGGTCAGATTAGCAGTGATCTTGGCAGGGTCTTCTGCCTCTCTCTGCAGTGTGTGGGTCCCTCCTATTCTCTGCCGTTGGCACATGACAGTCCAGTCTCCTGTGGCCTACAAGGCTTGGGTTGTTGGGTTTGGTGTGGGGATGCTGGATGTGTTGGTGGCCTGTGACAGACATGAGGTCAGAGGATGATCTGACAGGCCCTTCTGGCCTTCAACTCTATGAACATATTCCAGAGACTGACCCAGCAGCCAAGTAATTGCCACTTGGATTCAAAGATTTTTAAGACCAGAAGGGACCATTCTGACCATCTAGTCTGACCTCCTGAATAACACAGGCCAGAGAGCTCCAGCCGCTAACCCCTGGATTGAGCCCAATCACTTAGGTTTGGCTCAAACATCTCTTCCAAAAAAGCCATCAGTCTTGGTCCAAAGACATCAAGAGATGGAGAATCCATCACTTCCCTTGGTAGCGTGTTCCAGTGGTTAAATCACCCTCACGGATAGAAGTTTGTTCCTTGTTTTTAATGTGAATTTGTCTGGCTTCAGTTTCCATCCATCAGTTCCTACTATACCTCTCTCCACTACATTGAAGAGCCCTTTAATGCCTGGTATTTTCTCCCCAGGACGGTACTTACATCCTATATCCGAGTTTTGTCTTTCGAGAAACTAACGAGATTGAACTCCTTAAATCGGTCACTAAGACATTTTATTATTGATGATTCTCAAACTAATCTGTAAAACCAGCAGTACACATCTGAACTTCCTGAGAACGGGTCTAAGATAGGATCATGAATAGCCCATAGCCAGCTCCTGCTCATGCAGCCACCAGTTAGGGTGACCAGACGTCCCGATATTATAAGGACAGTCCTGATTTTAGGGGACTTGTCCCGTGTCCTGACCTTACATCGGTCGGGACGCCCTTTGTCCCGATATCGGGGACCGTCCAGACCACAGCCGCGTCACCGCCGCTCATCACTTCTAGGGCAGCTCCCGGCGCCCGCCCACCGGCAGGAGTGCCACGTGCTGTAGGGGCGGGGCTTGCAGGCATTGGGAGCGGGCAGAGAGCCCTCCACCCCCCCACACCCGACCTGTGACCCTAGGAGCCAGAGGGACCAGCCTGCCGGATGCTTCCCGGGACAGGAGCCGCCCCAGGTGATCACTGCCTGGACTCCCCACCTCGCCCCCTGGCAGGTCCCTCTGGCTCTTGGGGGGGGGAGAGGAGGGCTCTGGGTGCTGCCAGTGCCTGCAAGCCCCGCTCCGCGACTCCGGCAGCTCCCATTGGTGCTTTTCCTAGCCAATGGGAGACACGGGGCTCCCGCTTGTGGCGGGCGCAGCACATGGAGAGTCGGGAGACCTCCCTTGCCGCTCTCACCCTAGGAGCCAGAGACCTCCCAGCAGGGCTGATGAGTGCGGCCAGGGAAGGGGGCAGGGTGCGATGGAGTGAGTGTCTGGGAGGTGTGTGTGTGGGGGGGTGCTGGCTGTGAGGGAGGTTTGTGTGTTTTGGGGTGCTAGACAGTGGGGGGCCTGTTGGGGGGTGCTGGAGATCTGTGTGTGTCAGGGCACTGGGTAGTGCGGATCTGTGTGGGGCATTGTATAGTTGTGGTGGTGGGGCTGTGGGGAAGGGCACTGGGAGGGAGGGGAATCTGTGTGTATCGGGAAACTAGCGAGTGCGGGGTTCTGTGTGGGGTGCTGGGCAGCTGTGGTGGGGCTGTGGGCAGGGGGGTGCTGGGTGGGGTGTGTGTGCACAGCACTGTGCATTTGTGGTGGAAGGATTGTAGGGGGGCTCTGGGCATAGTGGATCCAGGGGGCGCTGGGCAGGGGAGCTGTGTGGCGCAGCATGGGCCCACCCCCAGCAGGAAGGGGCAGGCTGGTAGCACAGGGCCAGACGTATCAGTGTGCCTCTGGCTCCAGTCGGGGCTGTGCACCTGTGTCTGTCTCTCCCCCCCTCACCCAATGTGTCCTGATGTTTCACTCTTGCGATCTGGTCACCCTACCACCAGTAAGGGGAAGGAGACTGGTCCCAAAGTGAATGATTTGAAATATGTGGCGTTGAACCTGTTTTCAAAGCGCAAGTATGTCACCTACTTCTCTGGGGCTGGCTTTTCACTGCCGGATCCGTCCACCCACACAAGCTTCAGATCAAAACTCTGGCAGTTGTTCCCCTAAAGAAGCAGACAGAAAGATGAGCAGTTTGAGAAGAGTGGATATTACATACCCAGGTGATCCAGGGAACAGACTTTCGCGTGTAGAGCTGGAGGACATTTTTTGGCTGAATTGGGGCGGGGGGGGGGGAAGCAAGGCAGATTTGGTAACTCCAAAACTTTGAGAATTTGTGTCAGTGTCACCAAGTTATTTGTGTCAAAACAAAAAAAGATTCCAGAAGTCTAAATGTTTTGTTTTGGCACCTTCTAAACCAAAATGTTTTGATTTCCCAGTTTTAAATGGACCGTTTTGACATTTCCTTCACATTAAGAATTCAAAATCCCTTACATTGCTCAAAATTCAAACAAAATGTTTCACTCAGCCCCATATTTTTTCCATTCCAGAATTGCCAGCAACCCAAAAAACCCGTTATTCACACAGCTCTAGTAGCATTTGACAGCAGTGCATGCATCCCGTGCGGCCCATCCCAATACGATTCCAAGCTGACCTCACGTTGCTCCACGCACGGATGTGGGGTAGGGTTAGCAGCAGGGGAAGCAGAGAAAGGAAATGCGTTTGAAAGGTGCGGTAGTTCTGGCTCAAACGCTGTTCCATGCTTTATTACTTAAAATTTTCCAGAGACTTTGCATTCAGTCCCGCAAGCATGTAACCACGTGCGTAAGTATTGGCAGATTGAGGCTTTAGACTAATCTCTTCAGTTCAAGGACCTCTCTCTTTCACGGAAAAAAAAAGAGCGCTAAGTACCAGGAGCGGCGCCAGGGTTTTTGGCGCCCTAGGCGGGGGTCCTTCCGCGCTCCCGGTCGTTGTCGGCAATTCTGCGGCGAGGGGGTCCTTCCGCGCTCCCGGTCTTCGGGGCACTTCGGCGGCGGGTCCCGGAGCGAGTGAAGGACCCGCCGCAGAATTGCCGCCGAAGACCCGGAGCGTGGAAGGACCCCCC
>NW_020664462.1:3540426-3564430 GCF_002925995.2 Terrapene triunguis | reverse complement strand
CCCCCCGCCACCGAATTGCCGCCAAGGGCGGCAAAATGCTGCCCCCCCCCAAATCCTGGTGCCCTAGGCAACTGCCTAGTTTGCCTAAATAGAAGCGCCGGCCCTGCTAAGGACACTTCCAACCATGGACATTAAGTAGCATGGATCTGTTACAATTGCACAGGTGTACTGGGAAAGAAAATTATGCTAGGGCTCTTCTTCTCCCTCCCTACCCAGCTTTCTTCTCTTAATCTCCATTGAAAGTCAAAACATACATGGATCTGAGCTGGAGCATTTCAAACTACAGCCAGACTCCACTATGGTATTTGAACCGAAGTGGCGTCACTTTCAGCAGTACTGAGCCTTTCACGACGACTATGTTAGCTCTTTATCCTCCTCCCAGGGCCGACTCACCTGAATCAGCACTAGGATGTCATCAAAGAGCAAAACCCGGTTGGTTCGGCCCACGCTGGCGAAGACCGGAAGGTTTTTGCTGTCTTCCAGCAGCCTGCGCTCAGGAACACAGAGCCACTCCTGCCAAGGGAACCAAGGAAGTACGTGATGGAGAAAGAGCTCATGGACTCCCCAAAGAGAAGCACCTGTAGGAATGGGTACAGGGCATCTCACTCTGATCACCTCAGAGAGACTAGCTGACTGCCAACGTTAGAGAGCTACGGGGGCAGAAGAAGCCAAACAGAAGAGTTTCCTCAAACTAGAGCTTCAACCACGCAAGGTTTCCAGTGATGGAGAACCCTTGGAAACCTCCAAGGCCGCACCCTGGAAGCGGGAGACCTAGATAAGTCTTCACTGAGTCTACTTCTGTCTTTGTCCCCAAGAACATTTGGGTTCCATATGCTTGAATGGGGCCTGGTTCAAGGAAGCTCATAGTCACGTCTGAACCAGTCACGCAGCCCTAGAGAAGACTAGAATGTGGGAGCAATACTAACTTTGCCTCCCCAGGAAGAGAGGGGTGGAAGGAAGCAGATAACATAGGAAGCCTGCCGAACTCTTGCCTACTTTTGGAACAAAAAAAACCTGAAGGCACTGCAGTTGAGGTGTCTGGATAAATGTTCTCTCACTTCTGGTGGGGACAAGCACTTGCTGGAAGTGCCATGGAAGAAGAGTTACAGCCAGAGCCCGATGCTGCTCCCAGGCAAAGGAACATGAGACAGACCCCTGCAAGCCCCAGAGTGGGGGAGCAGGATGGTTGGTCACCCCCAGGTAGAGGATTAGGGAGGCCATGTATATTTTGTAGGCTTCAAGACACCAGCAGGAGCTTGGCCACTATTACTTGCACCTTTTAAGGAGAAAGGATGCCGAAGGAATAGCAAGCAGCAGGGCCCCTGCTCAGAGGTCGCAGCGCCACCCCAGACAGGCAGAACACAGGCCCCCTAGGACGGGAGGGCAGTGGGGATTTGTACAGACTGAAAAGGGAATGTTTGGGGATCTGATCGGGGCAGTTGTGTGGAGGTCTGAGGCAGGAATGGGGGTTTTGTAGCATTGGAGGGGGGCTTAGAGATTTGGCTAGTCAATTAAGCCACACTGACCCCTGAATATTTTGGGGGTCACCCTTCTTTGGTGAACGGGATGTTGAACAGCCTCCGTGAATGAACCCGTTATGGAACCTAACCTGAGAATACAAGACCTGGGGCCCGCTGTATGGCTCTCCAGAACCATGGGGAAGGCATTGGAATGGCCAGCCCTTTGGTAAAGTGGATGCAATAAAGGATTCCCTTCCTGAGGACTTGTCTAGTTCCTAGTACAATGCATGCTCTGGAATCTCTTGTCCTGGGCCATCAGCATGACCATGAAGGAAAGCAGACTGGAGGGCCACCGAGATGCTGTTTCTGACTCACCGTGAGTTTGTGTCCCAAGGACTTCCACAGGGCTTTGGTCAGGCAGGCTTCATCCAGGACTTGGCTGATGAAAGACTGCAGCTTGGCATATTGCTTGGCCGCACTGGTGACGAGTTCTCGGTCCGGGCTCTGTCAACAGGAGAATGTGCCGTTAGGAATGTTTCAGCTAGAACTATACCAGATCTCCATCTCTTCCTACATCACAGCTGTAGGACAGCCGTGGCAGCTCTGAATTCATTGTGCTGGCCCTTATTACTAGTGTGTGAACTGCTGATTTATTAAAAGCTCTGATCTAGGAATTATTTTAGGGGAGTTCTCTGGCCTGTATTATACAGGTAATCACAGCCATCCCTTTTGGCCTTGGAATCTGTCATTCTATTGTCTAATGGTTAGAGCAAATTACAGCATCAAGCCTCTGGGATCTATTCCTCTGCTTATTGGGTGAACCTGGGCCACTTACTTCCCCTCTGTATACCTAGCTGTATTATGGGTGGCCTGTGTTGTGTTGCCATTTAGGATGGGCAAATAGTGGATTTTTCTATACATTGGCAATTCCAAAAACAAAACAAAAGCTTCACATCAGGTTAAACCAAAAATGAAATTGAGATTGTTGGCGCACTGGAAAGTCAAAATAACTTCAAGTCAGGTCAAAACAAGTGTTTCATTTGGATATTTCCAAAACATTTTGGTTTTTTTGGTTCAGTTGATACTATTTGGCAAAACTCAACGTTTTCAGGTTGACCAAAAGCGCATTTTTTGGTGATCAAACTATTTGCAACTAGAGCTGGCAGAAAGTATTGGCAATGCCTAATGATTTTACAGTAAAGTGTTTTAGAGTCTTTAGATGAAGGAATCTGCACCAACACGGCCCCCTACCACCCTGTCTGCCTGTTACATACATTTTCCTTACAGCATATGGTGGTTACAGTATCACAATATTCCAGAGCTCTGTGTATGGAATACCGAGACTGGTTGTCGAATACCAGTATGAATAGTCTAGTTACCTTGCCAATGGCCTCGCTGAGCCTGGTAAGGATGAGGGCATATTGCTGCACGTGATCCCGGAGAGGTTTATGGAGTACTGTATGCAGGGCCACCGGTATGGATGTCTCAGAGGTGAAGTCTGCAAGGAATTGCTTCAGTGCTGTCTTGTGTGTCTTCCAGAATTCACTGCAAGGTTTCCAGTCAACAAGATACCAGTTCATTACTGGGCATGCGTCCCCACGCTTAGTAGTGTCTAACCTCTCTTAACGAGGCAACTTTTCACGACCGCCCACCTGCTCAGCCAAACAAATATTCAGTCACACCCATGCTACACGGCAACTTTGCTGACAGGGCACCGGTGACTCCCAGGCAGGGATGTCAGTAACTATGGCCAATGTAGAAGTGTAGTCTAGTGGGGCAGTCACTGGACTGGGAGACCATATACCAGAGCTCTATTCCACACCTGCCACATGACCTTGGCAAAAATCACTTACCCTTTTTGTAAAGTACACCTAAGGAGTATGGTGTTACAGTCACACTGCTGGAGTTACACACTAGACACAATACACTAGTGGACCGATTCAGATAAAAGCCCCAAACTACTGAAGTCCAGCTCGATTGTCTTTTCAATATCCTTTTCCACAGGACTCATTACGGTAAGGACCGGCAATAAACACAGTGTAAGAAAAGCTATTGTAATGACGTTCCTGGCCCAGTTTTACAGACCCAAATTTGGATGAAAACCGCAACGTCTGAATATTTACCTTAACCATGTGCGGTTCCCCTACCACTAACGCACACAGCCCTCGCCCCCAACTCTATCTTTATATTAATATAAATTATGTGCTGGCTACCAACCAAAGCTATTCAGTGTTGAAATGCAGTCATTCGACTGTAGATCTGTTACACGTCATAACTCACTGAGTGAAACTGATCAGGAATTAAGGGGAGAGGGAAGTTACTTTTGCAGCATCTAGGCCAGTGGTTTTCAACCTTTTTCATTTGAGAACCCTTAAAAATTTCAAATGGAGGTGTGGACCCCTTTGGAAATCTTGGGCAGTCTGAAGACCCCTGACCCCAGGTGGAAAGCCACTGATCTAGAAAGAGCAAGCGGACAGCACAGCCGGCAGCTCTGCTATTGTCCTTGGCAAGACTGCAAAAATCTTTCAAATAGCAGAGAAAACGTGTGCCGTATGTGCAAATTTCCAGGCCTTCCAGTTCTGACTGGAAATTAAATGCTTCTCTGGACACTTCTAACAGGGCAAATCCTCCAGCCGTTCTGATTTTATCTGCTCTCTACCTGAGCGATTTTGCAATTCTGCAGCGGTTACTCGTGCCTAATTATGAGCAGGCTTTTGAACGTTCTAGTCAAATGGCAGTTTGCATGGTCTGTCTCCACTACGCACCTGAGAAATTGCACAAGATGTAATTCCGTGGAGCTGAAATGGAGCTTCTGCCGGAGACCGAGGTCTTTGACCTTTTCAGTGCTTGCCTCTCTTTACCTCAGTGACTCTCTCCCCTCATTGTTTCCCAGCAAGATCGGCTGGAAGGAGCTGGGAGAGCAAATCACAGGGGATCCCTCCTCACTTTGAGGTAAGGACCATCTCAGAATCCATCAAGATCGTGAGAGAGCAGCAGCGGCTCCGGTTCTAGGAGACTACCTAACCTGCAATCGGTGTTCAGTTGCTGCTCAAATAGCTTTGGTATTGGAGCAGTGAAGCTGTAGCAGTGCATTTCTGCACGGGTTAGCCTGGGGGGGGGCAAGGTTCCAGGAAGACTTGTACAGCCCGCACTACAGTGCATGCTACTGCAGCTTCACTGCCATTAGTACTGAGCTAGGGCAGGCATGTTTACACATGCTGCCATCACACCTCACGACATCAGTGTAGACATACCTTAAAAAGTAGCTGCGCTCGTTGGTTGACATGCTGTGACACACTAAGCGGCACATTCTGGTCCCTTTTTGCTCTCCTTCCTGCCCGGGATCTAAACACTCAGTTCGGTCACTATTAGAGCTGAGCACATCACTGATTTTTCAGTTCGCCAGCAGTTCCAAGCGGGGTTTGGGTTCAAATTCGAAAAAGTTGAGACCTTTCAGCAGTTCAACCCAACACACCCGCTTGATTTAAAGAAGTGGTTTGACCCAAAGCGTTTGTTTCCTGGCATTTTTAAAGGGTCAGATTCAAAGTCGGTGGAGGAGGTGGTGGTACCGCCCCATAGAACTTTTAGCCTAGTGGTTAGGGGGTAACCTGGCATCGTGGCCTCCACTGAAGCTGGGAGAAGCCCGCATGGTAGGTTTGCAACCCAGCCATGAAGTAGAGATTACTCCGTGCCGTCCCGTTAACACACTGGCTGGATTACTAGCGTGATGAGGCACTTTCTGGCCAGTATACCACTGTAGCAAGGCCAGCTCCCATAAGCCAGGGGACTCTAAGGCCTGCTTGAAGTCTCACTCCTTTAGCTTTCCCTCATGCAGACAGGGTTATTCCCTCAGGCTGAACAGGACACTGGAGGGTCTGAAGCCACTAACCTTTTATTCTTTGCCGCCTGGTCAAAGCCCTGGACTACAACACAGTTTGCAAAGGTGACAAAGTATCTGTAGGTAAAGAGAAAGAGAGGCCGAGTTTGGGTCAAGTGGTAGCTACCAGGTTTAAGAGGCACTGGGAGAATCTTGTGGCTCGTTTGAAAGCCGATCATGTCTGTTACCTTTTTGCCCAGGGTGTCCGAGATGGAGACTAAGCCCATAGACTATTCCCTCCACGCATGTTCCCTACAGCATGCTCTCCAATGCCTTGTATAACGTCCCTTGGGAGATTATTAATGGGGAACATTCTCCACTAGGCTGATTACCAGGAAAGTACCTTAAGATCCACTTTGCTCAGGCAACAACAGCCCCGGAGGATTAGTCTGCAGGGACTGAACCCAAGACCGGTGATCTAAACCTATGGGCTTCTACTGAGGCACAGGACCAGGTCTGCTAGACTAAACCCAGTAGACATCTCACCACTAGAAGCAGACAGCCACAATGTCAGCATGTGTTCTGCTCCATTTTCTCTAATTCCTTAAAACCACCAGGCGTTCTGCTGGGGGTGGGTTGTTATATCATTTGTAACCCCCCTGCCTCGCCACCCACACGTTGCTGCTCCCCAGAAGCATGAGAGGGAGATGGCTTTAGTATGGATGTCTCTCTCTCCCCCACCATTAACACACCAGTGTACACCCGCAGAGTCAGATCACCTTGCATGCTAAGCATGTGACATTGCAGGATCGGGACCAGGGTGTGTAGGCAATCCGATCTGCTAGCACGGGCCCCGACACCCACGCAGAGCCCGGCCTACGCAGAGAGCATGGTGTGATATCCAGCGTCCTGAGTTTGAGATGATTGCGTTTCTAACGAACGGCAGAGCAACGATAAGCTGCCGGTCATCCCAGATTTTAATGGAGTTTATAGCACATCAGAGCCCAATCCTGAAAACACTTCTGCATAGGAGCAGGTGGTTGTACTTTAATAGATTCTAATGACTGTGACACGTTACTTTTTCCACTCCGTGTCCCAGGGAGGTCTGCTTCCATCCCCACACCCCACCCCGATCTAGACACAAGTCCTCCCATCCTGATCACAACACAAACTCGGCTTGCATATAACTCAGTCATGGCTTATATCCCCACCCTCTACCCCTATAAAGCTTCTAAATATCAGTGTGCACCAGAAGGCAAGTCTTCATCTTAAACCTCTTTAGAGGAAAAATCACAGCCACAGCTAAGGAAAGGACAAACTAGATACCAGGGGTTCTCAAACTTCGTTGCACCGTGACCCCCTTCTGACAACACAAATTACTATAGGACCCAAGAAGGGGGGCCGAAGCTTGAGCCCGCCCGACCCCACTGCCCCAAGTGGAGAGGCCAAAGCCCGAGCCCCACCGCTCCAGGCGAGGGGGCCAAAGCTGAAGCCCAAGAGCTTCAGCCTCAGGCAGGGGCCTGTAACCTGAGCCCCACTGCCCAGGGCTGAAGCCCTTGGGCTTTGGCTTCAGCCCCAGGTGGTAGGGCTCGGGCTTCAGCCCTGGGCCACAGCTAGTTTAAGTCAGCCCTGGCGACCCCATTCAAATGGGCTCATGACCCACTTTGGGGTCCTGACCCGCAGCTTGAGAACTGCCGAGATAGACAAAGATTTCATCCTGATCTCTAGTCTATAGGTTTGCTTCAGTAATCGACATTATAGTGTCTTTGTACTTACTGGATGTAGACACTGAGAAACAGATCTCCCTTCCACAGGATGTAGAGGTCTTGGAGGCAGAGCGACGGGGAGATGCTGAACTTCTCTTTCAGCGTCCGGTGGTTTTCCTCTGTCAGGTCCCAGAGAGCGTGGAAGCAGTCGTTCAAAAGCAGCAATAATTTCAAGTTATCCTTTCCTTTCTGCTCATGAGGCTCTTTGAAAGAGACCAAGAAGAGAAGATACTACAAAGTCATAGAATGATAGAAGTGTAGGACTGGAAGGGACCTCGAGAGGTCTTCTGGTCCAGTCCCCTGCACTCAAGGCAGGACTTGGCGATGAGACCCAAGTAGTCTCCTGGGAGACGCATGGTGCAGTGCATTACTTTGGTATTGTATTTCCTCAATGGACACATGTACATGAATCTGAGACATTCTACAGAGAGAAGAGCTGATGGCTAGCATGTGTGGGCACCCTCTACCTTAAGAAGTAGGGTGGATCAATCCACAGCTGAGGATCTGGCTGTGCAAGTTCTATTTGCGAAGAGCTGGGTGGTCATCGCTATCAAGAGGATAAGGCAGAAGGAGCACAGCGGTTTAGGGGACTAGGCAAGGGAGTGAGAACCGTTCGAACTTCACTCCTCCGTGCTGAAACAAGCTTGCAAGTGGATGCAAGATTGGGGGCTTGGTTTTCAACACCAAGGACCTGAATGGAAAGTAGCACCAGTTTAGATCTACTATAGGTCTGACTCTAGTCTCACACCAGTAGGAATCTGGATTTACCCCAGTAAGAGCAAGGAAACAGCCCTCAATGATCCAAGCCTACGTCTTGGACGAGAGGTCACATGCAACCTCGTAGAGTATGTACTAGGGTAGCACCCTTTGCATGGGGTTAAGTAGCAGTGTAGACAGCAAGGCATAGCTTAGGCAAGTAGCGCATAGACACGCTTGAAGAGTGTGGTTATGCCCCTGAATACAGGCCCTACACGGCTCCCTACTCAGCCAAGCCTTGCCTTCCCCGTTTACATTGCTATTTTAGCCGTATCGTGTTCTGCCATCTCCCAGCTGCTGGTGCCCTTCCCCCGCTGCGGGGAAAAGTGCCTTTCCCTGCTGCCTCCCTCACCCGAGCTTTTCGCTGACATGTGTATCTACATATCACAGGGTGGACGCAGCTTGTTTCTTCACTGCGGCGCGGGGCTACACATCGCTACACACCACCAAAAGCGGTGTGTAGTGCAGACGTAGCTTTAGAGCTCGGATTAGGGTTTAGATTCCATTTCCCCAGGTTAGAACACCTTCCAATACACCTGCCTCAGTTACCATTGAAGCCCAAGTACTGCATCGATCAGATACCGGGAAGCAGAGATTCACGAGCAGATGGCTACATTCTCCTCTGTGGGCTTACCCGCCTGGAGCAGGGGCTTGAGAACGATGGCGTTGATACGCGCTAGACACGCAGAGAAGGTTTCTTCGGATTGTAGGAGCGACTCGGCCGCTTCAGTGGCATACATGTCCTAGATGCAAACAGAGGTAAAGCCGTTCACTATAAAGAACCCTACATCACAGCAGGGCCTCCAGGCCCCCAAATTGGGCCCTCCTGGTGCTTGGCGCTGCACACACAGCGAGAGACGCTCCCAGCCCAAAAGAGCAATCTAAAGAGATAAAAGTGGGAGGGGAACTAGAGGGACAGAGAGGTGAAGTGACTTGCCCAAGGTCACACTGCAAGGTCAGTGGCAGAGCTGAGAACAGAGCCCAGTTTCCCTCCTCCAAACACTAATTCTCAGACCACTGCCTTTGTCAACAGACCATGCTGCCTCCTTGCAAGACTTCCGCAAGCATCGGAGCTTTCAAAAGAAGGCCTTGAGCATTTCTAACACTGAATTAATGCCCCAAGAGCTGGACTCGCTCTCCTGAAGGAAGCCCCTTTATGCCCAAAGCACGTACGGTGAGGACAGGGTTAGTTCAAACTTCCCACACCGTTAGCTGTGTGCCAACGAGACTCAACTCACCTCCATTGGCAGCAAAATGTGTTGTATGCTGCCACCAAGCTATCCACCACAACAGCTGCTCTGACCACATCCACCCCAAGGGAGCAGAAAGTCGGATTGCTCTGGCTGTCCAGTTACATCTGTCCTCACTGCTGCACATAACGGAAGTGCTTGAGTAATACTGCTTGTGTTCACAGGCCAATCAACAAATTCCTATTGCTTCCTCTTTAAAAAGGAGAAAAATACTAACCCAAGTGCTGCTAGCTAACGTCATGGAGATCCACAATGGAAAGAACTCAAGCAGTGAAGAAAATCAAGAGCAGAGTGAATGTGGTTTGGCGCTACCGCTAATAGAAAATGTGCCACTGTAACAGACTACAAACAAGACTTTTTCTGAGGCTCTCTGTGATAGCCATGGGCACTTAACTTCCCTAAATTACAGGGTTATGAAATTCCATAACGTTGGAACAGTGCGCATGACTTAAAAAGCTGTTTTTCGCAAGAACATTGGGACAGGAAACGCCCGTGCATCATAATAAAATCAAGACAAGACAGGCATCTTAACCCCACTCCCCTTCCAAGTTCCAGACTGCACAAGTGCGGGGGACTACTGAACCAGAAAGCAGAAGTGAAAAAAAGTCAAAGACAGCAAGAAGACTGTAGTTGTCTAAACAATTTGGGTTTTAGGTGCATTTATTCCACTGCCTGTAAACCTGAAGATGAAATTTCTCCTCACTTAGATCTCTTATGATCTTACACGGCCCCCCAATATTGGGATTGGAACACCTTACAATTTAATGCGAGGATAAATGCAACACCTCCGTGAACTAGGGAAATATCATCCCTATTTTACAGATTGACAAATGAGGCACAGAGAAACAGAGATGGATATCCAAAGGTATTAGGAACCTAACGATGCTATGGGCATCTAGGGCAGGGGTAGGCAGCCTATGGCACGCGTGCAAAAGGCGGCGCGCAAGCTGATTTTCAGTGGCACTCACACTGCCCGGGTCCTGGCCACCGGTCCCGGGGGACTCTGCATTTTAATTTAATTTTAAATGAAGCTTCTTAAACATTTTAAAAACCTTATTTACTTTACATACAACAATAGTTTAGTTATATATTATAGACTTCTAGAAACAGACCTTCTAAAAATGTCAAAATGTATGACTGGCACGCGAAACCTTAAATCAGAGTGAATAAATGAAGACTCGGCACAGCACTTCTGAAAGGTTGCCGACCCCTGATCTAGGGAAATGTTCAAAAGCACCTAAACGGGTTCTGTTCCCAGCTAAATGCAACTGAAAAAATCCCACTAGGCATCCACCATTATCTTTAGATGCCCAATGCCTTTGAAAATCTAATCTTAACTGATTTGGCCAAGGTCATAAGAAGTCTTTGGCAGAGCAGGGAATTGAACCCAGAGCTCCAAAATCCCAAGCTTGCACCCTGATCACTGAATCGTAAGCACGGAAGCATGTTCCCTAGCTTTAGGAAGAAGTGTTTTGCTTAATCAGGGTTAGCGTGCAAGCTAGCTGGTGCATGAGATCTACTACATCCACGGAGAACACAAAGTTAGATCAGGCTGAAATCTGACATTTTGAAATTGATAGAAATTTTAGGGTTTTTTGGGGGGGGGGGGGGGCTCGCTGAAATGTCACCCTTTCAGCCAGCTTTGCTCTTCACAGATTCCGACCCCGGGCTCCTTCCCACATTCCTAATCACCTACTCACTTCTGATCCAGGCAGTGTGCATTAGGAATGCCTTCTTCTGAACCATCAGGGACAAGCCACTAGAGACAGGATGAAGGACTTCTCTAATCCAGTTCTCTCTCAACCCCTACACCACACACTGCATTGCTAAAAGCTTTTGCAATCGGTTTTCGCTTTCACTGGAAGGCTGCCTACTAGCTCTAGTACTCAAAATTACAGTCATGGGTTGACATCACTTATTAAGTAATCAAGCACTCAGACTTTTAAAATAGCATTTGATACAACATCCATGACATATAAACTTGCTATACCACATGATCTAATGAGGCATAGTGGGGTAAGGGCAGAATTTCCACCTTGATTTCCCAGCTCTGTTGACTCAAGCCCTTTACCCAGACAATTATTTGAACAGAGTCTGCGCTTATACACCCAGAGTCTGATAGCACTAAGGAGAGGTAAAATCTGTCGCTTATTGAACAAGGTTGATGCTGATTCAGGGCTGCAGACTTTAAATAACCCACAACAGGCAAGGGCAAGCACAGGTCACTGCAAGCTCATGTGAGGAACTGAATGAAAACTGCAGCACAGCAGTAGAGTGGGAGGATTGAACTTTACCAGTAGTCACAGGGGCCCCCTGGACAGCAGTTTCACAAGACTCCGTTGTTTTCTCCATGTAAGTTTGTTGGATCCATAAAGACAACACCGGTATGATCTGCCCACTCTGGAAAAATCTGCTCCCACTCTTAATACGGAGCCTATGCACACACCCATCTTTGGCACCCCTGGATCAAGACACTTTAAAAAGCAGAGCTGCCAAGTTCTGTGCAGATCTGACATTATGTACAAGTGAACTTCTTAGTTTGCATGTAACCATAATCTCTAGCTTTAAAAGCTGTGTGGATTTAGCACCGGCGAGAGGAGTCAGACAGGCCGCCTTGGGGAATGAAGCCCTCTGCTGATCTACAGGACAGCAATAGAACAAGCTTCCCACACACTGCCCTGCCAGCATGCTTCACATCCAGTTACGGGGGGGGGGGGGGAGGGGGGGGGTTGGAAAATGTCCTCTAGGGAAGTGTTTCTCAATGACTCATCCGTGGACGGGTGCCAGTCCCGGAGACAGTTCAGGAAGGCGGCAAGCCGGGTCCCTGGTATCAAAAAGGTTGAGAAACACTGCTCTAGGGTAACTGAGTAATTGTCTCCATGGCGCCACCAAGATCTAAGCCTCCACCAAGTAGCCCAAAGCCCGGTGATAAGTGAGACGTGGAAGCCAGATCCAAGATCTTCCCACTCCAAAAACTCATCGCACAAGAACCAAAACTTCCATTAGAAGGGAGCCACCTTTAATCCCAGCTGAGTGGATGGATTATCTGTGGTAACAAGCCCTATCCAAGGCATAATAGAGCTGGCAAATAAGCTCCCCACAAAATGCATGGACCTAGGCACGTCTTTAAGAAATGAGAAAGTATAACACCCATTGGGGGATAGGAACACACATATACACAGAAAGAGAGGTTAGTTGACCTGTCCAGTGGCAGAGCTGGGAGTTCAGCCTTGGCAAGCCAGCCAATTGTCTGGTAAAATAAAATTCAATGTGACCACAATCAAATACTGTCAAACATTCAAGCAAGAATGGTCTGACATAGGTGGCAGCCTACCTTTTCGATGGCTTCAGGGTGCCATTTTTTCATTTTCTAGAATGTCATTGTTTCATATTTTTCCCTCAGTTAACTCAGTTAAGGAACTTGGGTTTTTTATTTTGTAGTTACACATAAGGCTAAGCCTATTGGAGGCCATACAGTCTTCTTCTGTTTTTTGTTACTCTTCTAATAAGTTAGTGCTTTAAAATATTTGACCACTTATTTTTGGACTGGTCAAAGGCCCAACCCAAGTGGGAGTAGAACCCAATTCTAACTTGCAGTCCTATACCCTACACTCACTTATTTCATCAGAATGACCACTGATGGAAAAGGCCCTTAGATGTTAGGCATGAGTCAACACCTCCTACAGAAGAGTGGGTTAGATCATGGCCAGTTTACGAAATACATTGCAAAGGAGAAGGTAATGGAACCTTTAACAGGACTATTAATTCCCAGAAGGAGATGCTGGGTTAGAGCCTAGGTTTTTCTTTCACTCAGCTCAGTAACCCACCCACTCTGCAGTGAGGAGGCAGGCTAAGTCACTCAAGAGCTGACAGTCCCCCAGTGCCTTCCCACAATTCCCCGTGGGCCTAGAAGGACCAACAAGTTCTCCCACAAGTCACTGGGAAAGAGACTACGAGAGCCGTTCAGCTTGCTGCAGGACTAAAGATGTGCCCCCAGAAGTCCTAGCGACACACAGGGAAGCACAGCACCAGTGCGGGAGGGCTTTATAGTGGGACTGCTCAGACCCAGGCTAGTCTAACCCAGGCTAATTCTGCAGTGAAGACACCCCTAATAAGGCTATTGGTAAGCACATGCCTAAGATTTCTGAACTTATGCCTTCTCCCCATGCTGCCTTTGCCATTTTAGACTCTACACTTTCCAGGGCAGGAACTGAGCCCTTCTGTGCTTGGGATGTACCTAGAGCACCGTTCAGGCACTACTGCAACCAAACCAAGAGGTTATTTTTTCTTAGTCAATGATCAGTTTCCCATTGGGCTAGACACTGTGCAGACACAGAGAGGATGCTCCCTACCCCAAACAGGGCACAACATACTTGACATGGTTTTGTTTACGCCTTAGTTTTTCCCAGTTGCTTTTATTATTGCACCTGCGTGTCTATATGTAAAGTTGTATGAACAAGTTGCCTCATAGAGCGAAGGGTTGGGCTACAGACGGATTCCTCTTCTAGATTCTTTTGGTGCCTTTCATCCCAACGATTTAGCATGGGGCTCCATCATTTCCATCTCTGGCACGCTCCTCTCCAGAGGCGGCTGCAAACATGCCATCAAAAGTCAAGGGAGACAGAAGAGTTTTCACAAGAACGTTGGGGCTGACCTTAATTTTCAGGTCCCTGAAATCTTTAGCATCCATGCAGGAGCTCAGTTTAGTATCACACAGGGTTGCCAACAGTCCCTTATTAACAGGGATGTCCCTTTCCCCGCCCCTTCATCTATGTACAACACAAGCGGAAGTTGCAAATAGCAGCAAGAAATACCCCTGGTGAATGTAGGCAAGTCCTGCTTTTTATTATTCATAATACTATTGGGAGAATGGGTGGGGCAGGGATGCTAAGAAAACAGTCCCTTATTTTTTTAAGCATCATGTTGGCAACCCTATAAAATGTTCTCCAACACAGTGGTGCACTTTGGAAAACCAAGCTGGTTTGGCACATGTGGTGCTATGGAATCAAGGCATTTTGAGGCCAATATTCAGACTGCTCTGGCTAGTACAGCATTTCTCGTGGAGCTGAACGCCACAATGCAGTATCTTGGGTAACAGCGATGGGTGGCATCAAAATCTCAAGATCACCATTTCAGAAAAATCTGGTTATTAAGGGCCTTAAAGCAGCCCTACAAGTACCACTAGCGATTGGATGGATACAAGCTTGAACCATAAGAACGGCCATACTGGGTCAGACCAAAGGTCCATCTAGCCCAGTATCCTGTCTGCCAACAGTGGCCAATGCCAGGTGCCCCAGAGGGAATGAACAAAACAGGGAATCATCAAGTGATCCATCCCCTGTCGCCCATTCCCAGCTTCTAGCAAACAGAGACTAGGGACACCCACCCTGCCCATCCTGGTTAATAGCCAGGGCAGGCTCTACCATTTTTGCCGCCCGAAGCAGCGAAGCAAAGAAGGGGGGGGGGGGAAGGCGGCCGCAGCAGTGCCGCCGAAAAAGAAAAAATGAAAAAGCTGCCGCCTAAGAAGGAAAAAAAGAAAAAAAAAAGACGGAGTGCCGCCCCCTCAGATTTGCCACCCCAGACACCTGCTTCCTTAGCTGGTGCCTAGAGCTGGCGCTGCTAATAGCCATTGATGGACCGATCCTCCATGAACTTATCTAGTTCTTTTTTGAACTCTGTTATAGTCTTGGCCTTCACAACATCCTCTGGCAAAAAGTTCCACAAACTGTCTGTGCGTTGTATGAAAACAATCCTTCCTTTTTTTGTTTTAAATCTGCTGCCTATTAATTTCATTGGGTGACCCCTAGTTCTTCTGTTATGAGAAGGAGTAAATAACACTTCCATGATTTTATAGACCTCTATTATATCCCCCCCCCCTTAGCTGTCTCTTTTCCAAGCTGAAAAGTCCCAGTCTTATTAATCTCCCCTCATACGGAAGCCGTTCCATACCCCTCATTTTTGTTGCCCTTTTCTGAACCTTTTCCCATTCCAATAGATCTTTTTTGAGATGGGGCGACCACACCTGCACCATAACGGAACTTTCCAATAATGGGTTCTGAGATGGTCTTTTCTAGTCACCACGTGTTCTGAGTTTTTCCACAGATGTATTTAAGACTGGTCCAGAGAGCCAATTCTAGGAGTCTGGGGAAAGGCTCTGATTTGGTCTAAACCAGCCCATTGTTCTTTCTTCCTTAAACGTTAAGCCATGTTTCTAGTCCATGCAACTGTGATAAGCCACATCCCAGCATTGTATTATGCTGCAGTGTCTGCATTCAGACTAGAGTCCCAACAGAGATCTTTCATCTCATGAGGAAAAAATAGGTCCACGCCTTATTTTGGCCAATAGACACTCTGAAGCAAGCTCTTCACACCAGACTTTCACACAGCATATTGCGTTAGTGTCAGGGTGGATTTGATTTAAATCACTAGTCAGGAAGACTCGATTTAATCATGGTTTTCTACATCAAAGTGCATTCTTGTTGGTTGTTATAACCTTAATACTGATTCTTCACAACTCAGAGATAGATGTAGGTTTCATTTTTAGAAGGTACACACTATATATTTTTAAACAGTGATTTATTTTGAAAACTTTTCAGATTATTTATCAAAAAATGAATGATTGTTTGGTTATTTCAGTTACCAAATGTAACTGAACCAGATATTTATGAAGTCGTTGGGAGGTGAACTATCTCCAGTTCAACAGGTTAATCATTACTATTTGGAGGATTTTCTTGCCATGCTGTCATTAAGTATTCCGGATTTTTTTCTTCAACAGCAAACATATAATATTTTAACAAAACAAGCATACGTCCCTCGCTTCTCACATATATTTCCAGACTTCTTCTCCTTGCCCAGATCTATCCTGCCCCCAACAATCTTCTATTCATTGAACTTTTTGAAACTTTGCACTTTTAGAGAGAGGTAAGGGATTGATTCTGTGTACACAAACCAGCTAGCAGCCTCCCTCCTTATTCCCAGTGCAGAGTCCCAAGCCCCAGTACTCACAGCCCCATTCAGCTCTGGGTAGCCGGGATACTGGGTCCTTCTCGGGCGAGTCCCCCCCGGCACAGTGCTCCTCCTGGCTCCTGTCCTGGGGTGTCCCCGCTCGGCCCTGTCCTTCCCAGGCTCCAGGCAGGTTCTCTGCTGCTTCACTCTGTGAGGGGCTGCGGGCTGCAGCCCTTCTCTCTCTGGAGCTCCAGAGCCACCCCCTGGAGTTTCCCTCCATTCTCTCACTGCTCCCCCTCTCCCCTTAGGAAAAAGATTTAAAGGGGCCATGCTCTCTAAACCCAAATGGGTTACAGGAGATTGAAAGCCAGTTGAAGGAATTGAAGGGTCCGCTCTTGGAGTATGTTCTAATAGAGAGGGAGGTTGTAGGGACAGAAAGGCCTACAAAAAACATGACAACAGCGAAGCTGAGACCACTATCTGTTCTGCTGACAGACATGGTCTCATTCTTTCCTTGTGTTCCCCCATTTGTCCGTATCCGTGTGTTGTCTCTTGTCTTCGATTACAAACTCTTTGGGACAGGGACGGTTTTTTTGATCTGTGTTTGTACAGCACCTAGCACAGTGGGGTGCTGCTCCATGACTAAGGCTGCTAGGGCTTTACGTTAATATAAAAGTGAGATGGTAAAAGTGCTGAAGTACTGTGAACTCAGAAGGATCAGGTAAGTACTATTATGGACCTAGTAATAGTTAAGGAGAATTAAAGGTCAGGTTGGCAACAGTTTTCATGATCTTGACTATCAAGTTTGGTAAATCTAGGAGAGAGATGCTAGGAAGGTTGGCATTGCCTAGAGCTGGTCCCGAGAGTGGGCAGTATTTTCTGCCGTTTCAAAAGCACTTTCTTTTTTGCCGTTTCAAAAGCACTTTCTTTTTAAGTGTGATGCATCAAATCCCGGAGAGAGGTTCGGTTTTCAGATTTGTCCTCCCCAACGCCACCAGAAATGGGGGAGAAGAGGGAAGCCACAAAGACCACATGTTTATTTTGATCTGACCAAAAAAAAAAAGTTTTGAAAAACCCAAATGTTTTTTGCGGGAGCATTTGTATTATTTGAACAGGCTTCCTTCAAAAAATAACCTTGGGGGGCAAAATTATGATGACTAACTGAGCTTCTTCTATCCCCTTCGATATATGAGTGAAATCCTGGGCCCACTGACAAAACTCCAATGGTCTTAAAAGGGCAGAATCCTGGGCCCTAGGAGTCTAATGAGGAAGTTATAGATCCCGGGGGTAGGGAGAAGAGGGTCAAGAGCAGTAAAGCAGCAGGACTATATGGCGCTTAGTCGGTGGTTTCAACCCCAGTGACACATAAGCAAAGTATGTGGGGGAAAGCACAACCAGTCCGAGTTGGCAGCCTCTCTCGCTTTGCACAGCGCTAAGCAGGCACCAACGGAATCCGAAATGTCTAGTTATGGAGTTATTGGGTGCAATCCTCCCAGGCTGATCGTTCCCCTCTATTCGGCATTGGTGAGGCCTCATCTGGAGTACTGTGTCCCGTTTTGGGCCCCACACTACAAGAAGGATGTGGAAAAATTGGAGAGAGTCCAGCGGAGGGCAACAAAAATGATTAGAGGGCTGGAGCACATGATTTATGAGGAGAGGCTGAGGGAACTGGGATTGTTTAGTCTGCAGAAGAGAAGAATGAGGGGGGATTTGATAGCTGCTTTCAACTACCTGAAAGGGGGTTCCAAAGAGGATGGAGCTCGGCTGTTCTCAGTGGTACCAGATGACAGAACAAGGAGCAATGGTCTCAAGTTGCAGTGGGGGAGGTCTAGGTTGGATATTTCACTAGGAGGGTGGTGAAGCACTGGAATGGGTTCCCTAGGGAGGTGAATCTCCTTCCTTAGAGATTTTTAAGGTCAGGCTTGACAAAGCCCTGGCTGGGATGATTTCGTTGGGGTTGGTCCTGCTTTGAGCAGGGGGTTGGACTAGATGACCTCCTGAGGTCCCTTCCAATCCTGATATTCTATGATTCTGTGAACCCCAGTACACAACTTCTACGGGTTCACTGCATGGACCAGAAACTCTGACACTCCCCAGGAGCTGAGAAATAGTGGGCAAGTCAGAGGAGCAGGAGGAGATCATAGCAACTGCCATGATTGCTAACGGACTGCGGCTGGGGTTGTCAACATTGTATTTCAAAAATACGGGACTTTTTTCTTAGCACCCTTATGGGGGAGGAGTACCCTGTACCCAAAGGTGCCAGGGGTGGGGTGCCCAGTACCACAGGGGGTGGGGAGTACTAGCCATGTGGAAATTGAGGAAACTTTCCACTCCACACAGCAGTCAGGCAGTCTTGGCTGCCGGGACCTGGCTCCCTGCCCATCTGGCTCCCCACCTGCGTAGGGGAAGTGAACAGGGCAGCACTACAGGGCCTGGTGTCGGGAGGGGAGTGGAAAGATGCACCTGGGAGTACTGACCCCCTGCTGGACAGGGCCCCCTCCTGACTACAGCCCTTGAGCATGGCCCTGTCTGCTTTCCCTGCACCAGCTCTGTCTGGCAGGGTAAGTGGATGGGGCTGCGTGCCCTGGAGCTGCGCTGAAGGGCCAGGCTCAGGAAGGGGCTGTCTGGCAGGGGGCTCGGTACTCCTGGGGTGTTGTCTTCTGTCCCCCACTCGCAGAGTGCCCACCAACATCCCCAGTAGAGGAGCATAACTGCTAGCTGGTGGCTGCTGCGGCAGGCAGGGAACATGGTGGGCAGGGCAGGGAGCCTGGTCCTCGCAGCCGAGACCACCAGCACAGAGCCCTGTCCATTTCCCCTGCCGGACTCCAGCCTTTCAGCATGGCCCGTCAGGGCTTCGTGCCCCCCCCCCCGCAATAAACTTACCATGCTCCCCCCCGGGGGGCATGCCCCATAGTTTGGGAACCCCTGCCCTATAGGTACATTGGTTCAGTAAGTCACAGGACCGATTCTGCATTACTACACTGTCTAATTGTACAAACTTTATAGCCTTGGACACCAACATAATAAGAAGACTGACTTTACGTCAGGAGAATAGTTTTAATATGTTGAAATACAGGACAAAAGGTGTCCCGTATGGATTTAGTACAGGACAGGCAATTTGCCATGTAAATAAGCGACATCCCTTGTAATACAGGACTGTTGACAACCCTAAAGCCTGCAGCCCACCTGCCCGGATGCCAGGGTCCAGCCTTTGTACTGGACACTGGAAGGAGAGGATTCCAGCCCCCCTCGATCCAGGCCCACTCCCCACCTGGTCCCTACACAAAGTTTGCCTGCGCTGCTCTTGCTGAGGGAACTAGGATCTCGGCGTAGCCTTTGAAAGCAACATCTGTTCTCAAAGACTGGAGAGAGGCAGAGCGTCTGGGCCGGAGCCAGAGCCCGCGGAAGTTGGTGAAAGTCTTTCCCTAAACAACGTGCTTTGGATCAGGCCCTAAACGACTTCTCTCCAAAGAACGAAGCCTGTGAATTGCAGACGGGCGAGAACTTCCCCGCAGTGCCAGCGAAGACAATTCAGAGCAATTAAGCATATTACAACAGTGCCGCTTCTCCCCTGCTCCTCACGCTGTCTCTTGGCTTCCCTCCTGTCCTTAAAAGGAAGGCAGGTAAGATGAGCACCAACCTTCGCAGCAGCAAGTGCCAGTCAGGTGCCAGCAATCTGTAAGGCAGTGGTCTCTGCTGCCCATCAAACCCCACCAGCGACCCACTCGGGGGGGGGGGCTGCTAATCCACCCTCAAACTCCCCTACCCTGAACTGCCTTCTTCCCGCAGCTCCATCTCATCTCTCCGCTGTTCGCTCCTGCTATAGCAGGGCTGGCTAAACTGGCTCACAAGCCACAGGCGGCTCTTTTACAGTTAAAGTGCAACTCACGGAGCCCCCCCCCCCCCGATTCTCCACCTACCAAACTGCAGGGGGCGGGGGTAGCTCGGGACCTCTGCCTTGCAGCAGGGTGGGGGGGGGGGGGGTAGGAGCTTCTGCCCAATGGGGAGTAGGGTCTGAGGGCTTCTGCCCAGCAGGGCACAGCTGCCAGGGCTTGGGACTTCAGCAGGAGTGGGGCGGAAGCCTTGACCCACACAGGTGCACCCTGGCTCTTGAATTTCTTAAGATTGCCATATGTAAGTCTGGCCACCCCATGCTATAGCTCCAGAGCATTGTGGGAGCGGTCACGAAAGAGTCCATGAAACAGAACTGTGCTAATTAAGATACTTATATGGCACCCGTCACCATTGCATCCCCGTGCTTCATAACCAGTAGTGTATTTATCCTCACGACGCCCTTGTGAGGCAGGGCAGTGCCCATTTTACAGACGGGGGAACGCAGGTCCCAAGAATAAGCAGCCTGCCCAAGGTCCTGCAGGAAGCCTGTGGCATGAACTTGAGCCCCACGAGCAGGAACGTGAACCCAAGTCCTAGGCCAGTGTCTCAACCACTGGGCCATCCACCCTCTGCGATGTGTCAGACCTCTAAACTCATCAGCACGGAAACAGGCCACTTAGTACAGGACTATTAACACTGATCCCCTTCTCTTCCAAAGATTAGACAACCCTCCATTTGAACGAGAGCTCACCAGGTGTCTGTACAGCACCTAGCACAACAGGCCACTTTGGGGTTTTGAGGAGACCTCGGAGAGCTACTGGACTGCAAATAAAGTCAATGCAACCTGGCAAGACAGTTTACCTGCAATCAGCGTTTGGAGAGGCTTTTAAGATACCAAAGTCCACCTGCATTCCAAAATGCTCCAGCCAGACTTGCAATCACACCAGGCTAGTCTAAAACTTCGCAGTAAACTCGTCGGGAGAATGACAGCAATTGTGCCATTTGCAGAGCACCCGGGCACGCTCTTCCACCGTGACTAATAAGCCTGGTATTTGTTTTTGCTCAGCCAGGGAGGCTCCAATCCTGAGCTGCACGCAGGGTGCTGAATCTGGCTTCACCAAGCTACTGATCCCAGGTAAAAATCGGAGCTTCCTGCCTCCTCCGGGTCTGTCTCATTCGATACAGGAACAAGTTCCCACACAAACAGGCTCCAATCGGTCTGCTGAGGAAAGGTGACTCCAGCTAGATTCTCCCCCTTCCTTTTGCCAGGGTCATCTTGCGTTTCTCCTAAGAGGTCTCAGGGCTCCTATTTTAACCTTGTGACACTGCTGAGGACTCAATTCTCTCCCAGTGCTGCTGTATCTTACATTCACCAGTAGCACCAATATCCACCCCATTCCCCCCCCCCCGCCCCTAATTAAGACACCTTGAGCCCTCCCTCCCCTTGATAAGAAAGCAGAATGCCAATAAACCCTGCCTGTGGCAGACACTCCAGGAAATGCACTGAATTCTACCACCACTGGCACAATTAAAGGGCTCTCCACGGTCAAAAAGATTTCAACTGCATTTTACCTTGTCTATTTAATCCGGGGAGAGTAACCTTAAACACTCCCTCATGCAATCTGGCCATTTAAGGTCAAGCGAAGGCAGCTTTAACGTACACACTGGTGGCTAAAATAACTTACTTCACATAAGATGAACAATCATGTTTTCCTTGGGCTGCTGCGGCTTCAGTTCCTCTGGGCTTCTGAGCGCTGAACTACCAGAGTCTCTGATCACCACACCCACAGCTCCTTTCCTCCCTCCCACAGCAAGTTGCCTACTTTGCTGAAACACAGATCCAGGCCTGTGTTCTGGGCAAGAGACACAGGGCCCCGAGATAGAATTACCAAACCCTCAAAGGGAAGCTAGGCATTGGCTGCTCATTACCTTTGTTCTCCAGTTGCTTAGAAACAAAAAACCCCTGTCGCTTCAATCCAATGGGTCAATTACTGTTATATGCATGTTAGAGGCATGTAAAATAGAAGTATGATTTAAAGGGAACGTCATTCAATGAATTCCTCTCCACTAGGTTACATCCCCTGGATCACCACGTCCAATATCTCCCCAGCTCCAGGCAACGTATTGCCCCCTCCTCCTGTGTATTTCGGTGCTTTCCATGATCCTTCGCCTTGCATCATTTACCTTGCTCGGCAATTTTCACACTTGCCTGGCTTCTGCTGTTAAGAGCAGCATGAGAGTCAGCTCAAAGCACTGGGAAACAGGCGAGCCATTGCTATTCAAAACACACTGCGCACATGTCTGTTGCACACTAAACATGCTTACATGATACATGTGTTCCCCACTGCAGCACACAAGCCGCTACACCTTCATGCGGTCAGCAGCAAGGGAAGATTTTTTTAACCACACCCCCCCACCTCCCGCTGCCCTTCAACCTACCAGAGCCCTCTGCCCAAAAGCCCTTCAGCTTTTCTAATCAATCCATCCATAATTAACAAATCCGTGCAATCCTTCATCAGGCAGCAAGCCTACCCCACGAGTGCTGCTAAACAAAGCCCCGCACTGTCCCAGCCTGCTTCGGGGAGCGCTGGAGAGCAGGAACAAAGCCCCATTCTCCGATTCCCCAGACGCGCCGACGCTACAATTCACTGGCTTTCCTCCCCAGCTGGAGGATTTACACGCCGCAGGAACTTACTAGCGCAGGAGGTTCAGGGCTCATCAGGCCATCACTCGGAGGATGCCCACTGCACAAAGGAGAGTGGAGGGGTGTCCAGGCTGGGGGAGCCTTTGTTAAGAGTGATTTATTATACGGACTTCCTCCCTGCTCCCCCGGAACTCCACGGTCCTTTTCAGCACGGCACCGGCACCATAATTCACTGTCCACTTCAGCGAGGGTGACTTGCCCAGCTCGGCTGTGCCGCAAGCAGTCCATATAAGGCATGCAGGTATACACAGAGCAGGGAACAATCCTATACCGCAAGATAGGTCCCTTTTCTTTTCCAGCCTCTTAGGTCCTTAATGTCACCCTCAGATTCGATCCATAAACGTATGGCAAGATGAAGGGGTTTGTGGTTAAATGCAGGGCTCCAAGCCAAGAAATCTAGGTCTGATTCTCGGCTCTGCCATGTGTTTCCTTGGTCAAGTCACTTAACAGGTTACATCTGTGCCTCAGTTTCCCCCCTCTGTCAAATGGGGAGAATACACCTAACTAAAAGGTGGGAGAAGAGCTTTTGCTCCAAGGTGCAATGGGATGGCAGGGTATCATAAGCGGCATGGCTCTTCTTAAAGGAAAACTTTTGCTTCCTGTTTTCACCCGCTCAGGAAGTCCAAGGGTGGAGCGTAGGGAGCTATATTTGCCTTGGACCAACTCCTAGGAGCTGCTTTTGAAACATTCAATTGACGTGTGTGGTCCGCAGCTTGAAGAGAAGTCACTTTCCCTGGTGGTACACCACCGAGCAGAAATCGTCTTTCTGGTGCACAGCGCAAGGGGTTGCTTTATTTACAGGGCTATTGTGATCCATGCTCCTTGTATGAACACATTTCTCTCAGGCAGGGCTGGGCGGGGATCTGAACCCAACAGAAACCAATCTGAACTTCCAATAGCAGAGCCAGCTGGTACTTTTAATCAGAGAATCTCAA
Organism: Terrapene triunguis; assembly: GCF_002925995.2. Classification (NCBI taxonomy): domain Eukaryota; kingdom Metazoa; phylum Chordata; order Testudines; family Emydidae; genus Terrapene; species Terrapene triunguis. The sequence goes on along the minus strand of NW_020664462.1, from coordinate 3,540,963 downwards.
AGCTCATAGCATTAGCATGCCCCACCACTGGGGGGCCCCCCAACTGTCTAATGGCACAAACCCAAACACCCTTGCCCTGCCCCCTTCCTCGAGGCCCCGCCCCTTCTTTGAGGCCCTGCCCCCACTCACTCCAGCCCCCTACCCCCGTCGCTTGCTCTTCCCTACCCTCACTCACTTTCACCAGGCTGGGGCAGGGGGTTGAGGTGCAGGAGGGAGCGTGGGCTCTGGGCTGGGGCTGAAGGGTTCGGAGTGTAGGAGCAGGGCTGGCCTTACCTTGAGGCGAACTGAGGCAGCCACCTTAGGTGCCAGACTGGGGGGGGGGGAGAGGGAGGAGCACGCCACTAGGACCCAGAGTGTAGAAAATTGTGTCTGCTGCTGGTGCGAGGGGGCACGGGGGCGTCATTTGAGCTCCCCACCTCAGGTGCCAAAATGTTGTGGACCGGCCCTGTGTAGGAGGTGGCTCCGGGCTGAGCCTGGGGCAGGGGTGTGGGCTCTGGCAGAGAGTTTGGGTGCAGGCTCTGGGCTGGGACAGGGGGT
>NW_020664462.1:3515089-3540416 GCF_002925995.2 Terrapene triunguis | reverse complement strand
GCTCTGGCAGAGAGTTTGGGTGCAGGCTCTGGGCTGGGACAGGGGGTTGGGGTGTGGCGGCGCTTACCGCGGGCGGCTCCCGAAAGTGACCTGCACATCCCTCTGGCAGCGGCTCCTAGGCAGGGGCAGGGAGCTCCACGCCCTGCCCCAGCCTGCAGGCACTGCCCCCACAGCTCCCATTGGCCACAGTTCCCAGCCAATGGGAGCTGTGGAGTTGGCACTCGGGGCAGGGGCAGTGCGCAGAGACCCCCAACCCTCCCAGGGGCCACAGAGACAGTGCCGTTGCCGGCCGCCTCCAGGTGCAGAGTGGAGCGAGGGCAGGCAGGAGCCTGCCTTAGCCCCGCTGTGCCGCCGGACAGTTAGCACCCAAAATCTCCCGGTTTGGCTGCAGTAGCCTCCGGGAGATAGGGCCTGATTCTGGGAGACTCCCGGGGAAACCGGGAGGGTTAGCTACCGTACCCACCACCCCCCTAGGCCACAGGGGAATCATCCTCCACTACTTTACAAGCAGATGTTCGCGACACCCATTCCCTCCAGAGCTCAATGAACTTTGGACTCATCCGGTGCACTAAGTGCCTCCATAAACACATGGGTGCAACCAAAACACTTGCAGGTGCACACTTTCAAAACAATCAGGCCACAGCGGATCTCGGTTCTCATTTTCGAAGGGAACCGGCACAACACCTTCAAAAGAAGAGCCTGGGAGCTTAAATTCGTAACTCCGCTAGATACTAAAAATCACGGACTGAATAGAGATACTGATTTATGGCTTATTACAAACAATCTAAAAGCCACTAACAGCCCTTCCCCACCAGCTGACTCAGGCTAAGGGGCTGTTGAATTGCAGTGTAGAGAAAGCCATTTGGGCTGGGGTTGCAGCCTGAGCTCCGGGACCCTCTCACCTCGCAGGGTCCTAGAGCCCAGATTCCTGCCCGAGCCTGAATGTCTACATCACAGTTAAACAGCCCCCCAGCCCAAGCCAGCTGGGTGACTAATTACGGTGTAGACATACCCTCGGAGTACATTTCCCAGCCCTGAAGGAGAGCTCTGTGTAAGTGTCTCTCTCACCACCAGAAGTTGGTCCAATAAAAGATTGCCTCACCCACCTGGTCTTTAACATCTGGGACAGTGGTGCCGGAATGGGAGGGTCAGGGGGCCATGGCCCTCCCCCTTTTTGAAAAGGGATGGGCCTGGCTCGTCCATGTTTCTCCATGGTGGACCCTGCTCCCTTCCCCACTTCTTCCCCCCCTGAGGTCCCACCCCCTCCTCGGCCAGGCCAGCAGCTGGTGGAGCCCGTGCAGTTGTGGGAGCCATGCGGACCCTCCACCTGCCCGTGGTGTGCCCCCCCCGAAAGCAGCTCCCAGCCCGTGTCCCCGCCACCCAGGGCAGATGGAAGGTCTGCGCCGCAGCTCCCCACAGCTGCTCGCATGGCTCTTACCATGCCCAGGCTGCAACTCTGAGGCCCTATCCTCAGGCCAGAGCCGGATCAGGGTAAGAACCATGTGGGCAGCTGTAGGGAGCCTGCATCCCTCCACCTGCCCTGGGCAGCGGGCCTGAGGGGGCAGAGAGACAGCGGGCTGCTCTCGCGCACACACACACACACACACACACACACACACAGCCTCCTAGGGCAGGGGGCGGAGCCTCTGAGGGAAGAGGAGGGGTGTCGGGGGATGAGGAGGGGGGCCCCTGGCCCCCCCACTTTTGGAAAGGCTCTGCCACCCCTGATCTAGGGCCAGCACTGCTACAAAACACTGCATCCAAAATGAATACTTCATTCTGATGTTCCAAATGGAAGACCAACAAAACTAATTTTCAGCAACATACAGATGTTCATCGTTCCTGACCAGCTCACGCAGGAAGTTGATGGCACAGCCAGAAATAGACCCCAGGCATTCTGATTTGACCTGGCCCTGTCCTTCAGCCATGAGACCGACCATCCATCCTGTATGACTGTCCACGGCAGACAGTCACCACCATGACACAACACGAATTCCTAGTACCCTCCCACGAGTTCTCAGAGGCGCCTTTACTCCCACTGTCCACCTCCCCTTCTTCCCCAGGCCTGGCTTCACTCCTCTGCCACTCACTCCCCACACACCACCATGCCACAGTTACACAAGCTTTGCACCCGCCCATCCTCCAATATCTTCAGCCATTCTTGGATTTGAAGACTCCGGGATGAAGGATTGAATAATGTACTCACTCCAGGTCTGTACTCTGGTATAGTGGATAAGGCCTCAGCCTGTGTCCTATCCCTGGTTCTGCCACTTGCCTGCTGTGTCACCTTACCAAAGTCCCTTAATCTCTCTGCCTCTGTTTCCCCTCCCACCTTTTCTAGCTAGATTTTCTTCAGTGTCTCCTGTTCTATGTACGTTCATTTTCTAGCACAACGGAGCCCTGCAATCTCAGTTGCAGTCTCTAGTCAGAATACAAGCAGCTACCAGCCTCCCCTCCTCGCCCAGCTGGATGGAAGTGCAGGAGAACAGGGAGATCCAACATCCATATTGAAAAGCCACCTAGTCCCGAATCCTTTTCTATCAAGGCCTTTGGGAGCAGCACATTTGCATGGAACATCCCCTGCCTATCAAAGGGCATCCTGGGGTACCCAGCCTTTAAGGCACCTCGCTGCACCTGCCTTAAGCGTGGGGAAGCGTTACCTGTACCTGCCAGGGCTCAGCTCCCTGGCTCTCCCAGCCTCCTGAAGCATAAGCACCCCACACTCAGCCTCGCAGGCTTTGCTGTCCCTCAGGAAGGCCAGACCCAGGGATTGGAGTGTGCCTGAGCCCTCCAAGCATCCCCCTGCGGTGTCCAGCCCCTTATCCACTGGACACAGAATTATCAGGCTTGTGGTTCCCCACGGAACAGGACGCCGCAGCCTACACCTTAGCACACAGCTCCACACGCAGCACTTAGAGCTGTTTATAGAGAAAACTTCCTCTTGCTTATTCAACAAAGAACAGAGTCATACGATCGCAAACAAATACTCAGAACAAAGGAAAGGTTTGTAAGAACAAAAATCACAACACGGGCTAGAGCCCAAACTCAGCTAACAAGACGCACGGTTGTCTAATAAGGCACTGCTTACCCCCAAGTCCTTCTTCACAGCCTCTTTCACCCAGAATGGCTAAGACCCTGCTTTCCTGAGGCCAAGCCCCCTGGCAGCTTGCTTCTCTCTGACAGATGTCCACTGCCCAGGTTTCTTTCTGCACCCTCAGAGGTATCAGCTGAGAGCTTTGGTCTCCTCCCTTCGGGCCCTCAGGCTGTTTATCTCTTGGTTAGTTTTCCTTCTGAAGTCCCCACAAGCTGTAAATTAGCATTTGACTTCCTATGCTAATAGACTTCTATTGTAGGACACACAATACACAACATTCCGCCAGGGAGATGAGGGTCTCCCACCTCTGGTCTGGAGAAGTCTGTCTCAAGTCATGGTACCTTGAACTACAAGGCCTTGAGCATATACATTTCCCACCCACATCTTAGGCATTCTCCCTCCACACATACATTTTGCAAAGATTATGCTGACCAGTGTGCTGAAAACCTACATGACACTTTGGTGAGCTACCCTCCACTCCCCCCCCCCCATTGGATCTCTGTAACCTGTATGCCCCCCACCAGTTGGCATCAAGGAGGTCCTTGGGTCACAAAGGCATTTACAGTTCTGACAGCAGGTAATGGAAAAATCTCATCCTACTGCCACATGTTCATGATTCTAGAAACCGACACCACAGACCAGACCCTCCCAGCGAACTAGCCTGGTTTGCATCCGCTCAGGATGTGTCCCCAAAGAGGGTTTTCGGTAATGACGGAGTTATTTTCCCCTCCACCCCCAGTTGGGGCTTTAAGGAAGTTGGTTTATAGCTCAAGTTCCTCTGTTCTGTGGGAGTGTAGAAACTCATTCTTCTCTGCCCTGGGGGAGGCGGGGAGGAAAGAGGTGTCAGGGCAGCTGATGACGTGCTGAGTCAGCACCAGAGGGAGTGGTTTGCAGACAATCCAAGGGCAGTGCCAGCTCATCTTACAGGAACTATTGGTTATTTAAGTTTTAGTTCGGGGTGATTTTTGGTGTCTAGGAATAACCTTACTTAAGACAATGCGTCACTGCTTCAGCTGAAGGCACCACTGAAGCCTGGAGCTGTACAGAGCCATCCCCAGCAGCTGACACTTGGGATTAATTCAGTGCATTCACAAAGCCTCAGGCCTGCTCAGGTCACAACAATTGAGAAGCCTTGCCTCTCCTCACTATAAGTAACATTTCATCATCCACCCTTCCTTCCAGAATGCTTCTGAAGAATGGGGGCTGTCCCCAGAGGATTTGGGGACGGGGGAGAAGAGATGTCATCCCCGTGTCAGATTATGATCCCTGCATGGTTAGTGTAATAACCCATGCCAAGAAGCTTATGCAAAGTATGGAAAAAACAATCCCAACTATACGTACAGAATGATGGGGTCTAAGTTAGCTGTTACCACTCAAGAAAGATCTTGGAGTCATTGTGGATAGTTCTCTGAAAATATCGGCTTAATGTGCAGCAGCAGTCAAAAAAGTAAACAATGTTAGGAACCATTAGGAAAGGGATAGATAATAAGACAGTAAATAATATATTGCCGCTATATAAATCCACGGGATGCCCACACCTTGAATGCGGTGTGCAGTTCTGGTCGTCCCCATCTCAAAAAACCATATTAGAATTGGAAAAGATGTAGAGAAGGGCCACAAAAATGATTGGGTTACAAAACAGCTTCCCTATGCAGAGAAACTAAAGAGACTGGGACTGTTCTGCTTGGAAGAGAAACGACTAAGGGGGGATATGATAGAGGTCTATAAAATCATGACTGGTGTGGAGAAAATATTAATTTACCCCTTCTCATAATACAAGGGCCAGGGATCACCGAATTAAATTAATAGGCAGCAGGTTTAAAACAAACATAAGGCAGTACTTCACACAATGCAGTGTCAACCTGTGGAACTCGTTGCCAGGGGATGTTGTGAAGGCCAAAAGTATAGTGGGTTCAAAAAACTAGATAAGTTCATGAAGGATAGATCCATGAATGGCTATTAGCTGGGATGGTCAGGGACGCAACCCCATACTCTGGGTGTTCCTAAGCCTCTGACTACAAGCCAGATGCTGGGACTGGATGACAGGGGATGGATCACTTGGTAATTGCCCTGTTCTGTTCATTCCCTCTGAAGCACCTTGTATCGGCTACTGTTGAAGACAGGATACTGGGCTAGATGGACCATTGGTCTGATCCAATCTGGCTATTCTTATGCTACTGCCTCCAAGCGAATGGAGCTTGCTTTTAGATCCAGGTGTCCCCGGTTCAGTTCCCACAGAGGACCTGTCAGGTGCATTGTTACATTAGCAGGGGGAAGGGATAGCTTAGTGGTTTGAGCATTGGCCTGCTAAACCCAGGGTTGTGACTTCAATCCTTGAGGGGGCCATTTGGGGATTGGTCCTGCTTTGAGCAGGGGGTTGGACTAGAGGACCTCCTGAGGTCCCTTCCAACCCTGATATTCTATGACTTCTATGACCACAGTTCAATAATGTTCTACTTAAGACGACAGGGATGAACTCATTCAAGGAAAACTAACCCACACCTTGGTCCAAATCTTTTTTCCAAATGAGCTACCTCCTAGCCTTGCTAAAATGTATCTCAGGAGGTTAGGCTAAGTCCCAGTGCTTCCCTGTGGTTTTAATCAGCCAATGCATTCTGGTTCATATCTCATTCGAAGCAGCCCCAGAACGATGTGGCTTTGAAGACAGCGGTTCTCAGGGGACTTGAGATCCCTAGCCAGACCTTCTCCTTCACAAATGGAATCAGATCTCAGAAATACGTGCAAAGGAACGGGGAATTATCGAAGCCCCTAAAGTTGTTTACTTGTATTCCTGTTTTATGCAAACCTCTCTGTCCAGCCCTTGACAAAGGAGGAGTAGTTCTTCCGCTCTACTCCACGCTGATTAGGCCTCAACTGGAGTACTGTGTTCAGTTCTGGGCGCCACATTTCAGAAAAGATGTGGACAAATTGGAGAAAGTCCAGAGAAGAGCAACAAAAATGATTAAAGGTCTAGAAACCATGACCTATGAGGGAAGGTTGAAAAAATTGAGTTTGTTTAGTCTGGAGAAGAGAAGAGTGAGAGGAGACATGATAACAGTTTTCAAGTACATAAAAAGTTGTTACAAGGAGGAGGGAGAAAAAATTGTTCTTCTTAACCTCTGAGGATAGGACAAGAAGCAATGGGCTTAAATTGCAGCAAGGGCATCTAATGTTGGACATTAGGAAAATCTTCCGAACTGTCAGGGTTGTTAAGCACTGGAATAAATTGCCTAGAGAGGTTGTAGAATCTCCATCTTTGGGGATTTTTAAGAGCAGGTTGGACAAACACCTGTCAAGGATGGTCTAGATAATACTTAGTCTCTCCTTGAGTGCAGTGGACTGGACTAAATGACTTCTCAAGGTCCCTTCCAGTTCTATAAAGGGATGTTCTGGGAATGTCCTAACACAACCTGAAGCCAAGCAAAGCTTAAGTGTGAACTGGTGATGAGCCAAGTATGCGGAAAAGCTCATAACATCAGTCAACTGGGGGATGTATTTGCACAAGTCAAGTCATGTTGACAGAATTTGATCCTAATGAGGCAGCAAAATTTGGTAGTTTTCATTGGGTTTAGAGGATTATTTTTAGTTCATTCAAATGAAGCCCTCATGAGATTTAGGGTGAGACAGGAGGACAGACTCCAGTGAACTGAAGCAGCAGAGTTTTGCAGGGCTGGAATTGCTACCTGGCAGAATATAATCCAGAGCACAGGTAGATCAAATCAACAACAGATCTATAGATCCCAAGGCCAGAAGGGACCATTGTGATCATCTAGTCTGACCTCCTGTAGAATGCCGGCCAGAGAACTTCCCCCAAACAGTTCCTAGAGCCCATCACTTAGAAAACCATCCAGTCTTGATTTAAAAATGGTCAGTGAGGGCGAATCTACCACAACCTTTGATAAATTGTTCCAATGGTTAATTACCCTCACTGTTAAAAGTTACACCTTATATCTAGTCTGAATTTGTCTAGCTTCAATTTCCAGCCACTGGATAGCGTTAAACCTTTCTCTGCTAGACGGAAGAGCTCATTATTAAAGAGTTGTTCCCCATGTAGATACTTCGACTAATCAAGTCACCCCTTAACCTCCTCTTTGTTAAACTAAGTAGCTTGAGCTCCTTGAGTCCATCACGATAAAGCAGGTTTTCTGATCCTTTAATCATTCTCATGGCTCGTCTCTGAACCTCTCAAGTTTAATCGACATTCTTCTTGAACAGTGGCCACTGGTACTAGACACAGGATTCCAGCAGCAGTTGCACCAGTGTCAAATACAGAGGTAAAATAACCTCTGTACACCCACTTGAGAGTCCCTTGTTTATGCATCCCAGGATCTTATTAGCCATTTTGGCTTCAGCATTGCAGTAGGAGTTCATGTTCAGCTGATTATCCACCACAACTCTTTCAGAGAGTCACGGCTACCCTGGACAGAGTCTCCCATCCTGTAAGTATGGCGTACACTCTTTGGGGTTTTTTTGCTTTTGTTTCTTTGAGAAGGAGGAGGGGCAGCTCCGGGCGCCGGGCAGCCAGGGGCGCCGGCGATGATGGGGCCGGTGCCCTGCTGGGGCTCGGGGGTCCCGGACGCTCCTCCATGCCGGGCCAAGGGGCAGTCCCTCCGGACGTGCCCCATCACCCGGTAGAGGTAGCACCAGGCCTCTCCCGTGGAATAATGCACCCGGTAGCAGGCCCATTATTTACCAGTTCCCCAATTTTTCGGTCATCTGCAAACTTTATCAGTGACTATTTTATGTTGCCTTCCAGGTCAGTGATAAAAATATTGACTAGCATACGGCCTAAAACCAGTCCCTGCAGGACCCCACTGGAAACATACCCGCTCAATGATAATTCCCCATTTACAATTATATTTTAAGACCTATCAGTTAGCCAACTGTTAATCCATTTATTGTGTCCATGTTAATTTTATATCTTCCTAGCGTTTTTTTTTTTTTTTTTTTTTTTAAATCAAAACGTCATGCAGTATCAAGTCAAGCACCTTACAGAAGCCTAAGTATATTACATCAACACTATTACCTTCAATCACCAGACTTATTTAAAAAAGATATATATCAAGTTAGTTTGATGGGGTCCATTTTCCATAAACCCACATTGATGGTCACTAATTATATTACCCTCCTCTAATTCTTCATTAATCGCGTCCTATATCAGCTGCTCCATTATCTTGCCTGGGATTGATGTCAGACTGACAGGTCTAGAATTACCCAGGTCACTCCAGAACTGCGCACAGAAGCAGCCATCTCAGCAGAGGTGAGAGTCTTAGGAGATTAGAGAGGGGCCATTTAAGGAGCTCACACGCACACATATACTGGTAGCATGGGAGAAAGCATGAAATACAATGGACTAGCTAACTAGTGGGCAGCAGAGGCAGAAGGGATGTGGGTCAGGACTCGCAGAAGGTCTTCATCTCCCCCCGGCACAAGTCAATGTTACATGCGTCTCCCTGCTTCTCTCCTACTGCTGGTTCCCATGCCTTTCATCAGGCAGAAATCAATAGGGCACTGACTTGTGCAGAAGGAGAGGATTAGTTCCTGGTATCTATTGTGAGGATGGGCTGGATGGACTAGTGGATAAAAGACTAGACCGGGGCTTAGGAGAGGTGTGGTCTGTTCCTGGCTTGGCCACTGTCTTCCTGTGTGACCTTGGCCACTGTGCCTCAGTTTCTCCTTCCACACACCCCACCCCCATCTGTAAAATGGGCATAGCACTTCTATCCTCACAGTTCCCTGGGAGGTAGGGACGGCATTAGTGACCGGGATGTGGTGAGTTTTTATGGTGTGATCATACAAGTACATAAAGAGGCAATGCAAGAGAAAAATTGTATTCTTTGACAAGATTATTATAAATTACTACGTTATTGCCCTCCGAGGATTTTGAAGGGCTTTTGGAACACGAGTGGATTTCACCTCCACACACCCAGGAAATCAGCAGTGTCCTCATTTTATAATTGGGCAAATAAAGGCAGAGAGATGACAGTTTCCTCCAGGCCGCAGCCTGGCTGACAGAACAGGTTCTATCCCAGACTCCGTGTCTTGCGCCTTATGCAGGATCCCTCCCACTCAGCACCACTCTCCCACACAGCTGTGAGGAGATGTTTGGCCACAGGAGTGACCCAACCCTTCTGAAAAAATGTAGCTCCCTCCTGGGACAATCCACTCTGTTTCCCAAAATATCACTTGAATAGCAGCCTAGCTAGATTTTGTCCTAAATCAGCGTCACGCTAGCCGAAATGGAGCGAGACGCATTCCTTACCAGGGTGCGGGTTATCAGCCTGACCACGCAGCTCCATGGAGTGGAGAGAGAAGTTGTTGACAGGGGGCTGCCTGTTTTGACTTTTCAGCTACTTTATTTACTAGCTTTAAAAAAAAAAAAAAAAAAAAAACCACCAAGAAGTCACGGTTTTATCCCAAGGTGCACTGCAAAACATTCCTTGTCAACATGGAAACCGCTGGCAGGCGGCCCGAGCTTGGCACAACTCCACATTAATGTTTAAACAAGTAACTTGACGCTCGAGTTGCTTTTAGGGAATTTAAAAGGAAAGCGTATCTACAGGACACAGAGTATTTGGGGTTTCTGTATAAATAGACCGGGAAGTGATTCTGCCCTGACACAGAGATGTTATCATACTTCTGTGGATAGTTAGAGAAGGAAACGGTCGCTGCGGTATATATAGCTTAGCAGGGTCATAATTTGACTAATGAAGACTAGCAATACCATGTACAATCTCTATACTGCTCCTCCAGTGGACACATTTCAGGTTGAATCCATCACTGGGGCACGCCCTGCCTTCATTTGCCAATACTCTTCCTCCTGCATGTTAATTTTGTAATTGCCATTTATTTCCGTCAGTCTAGATAGCATACTTTTCTGCCCCCGCCCCAGTGCCTGAGCTCCTCTGCCTTTATTCTCACAGCACCCATGAGAGAAAGCAATGCTATTATCCCCACTGCTCAGATGGGAAACTGAGGCACAAACAGGCTAAGTGACTTCCCCTAGGTCACACATTTAGCTAGGCTTGGCAAAAAAAAAAAAAAGTTTATTTCAATGAATATCAGTGTTTGGGGAAAAATGCTTAAAATAATCTATCAATTTAAAATTTCCAAGTTGGAGGATATTAGGAGTAGGGTCTACCACATTTGCAGCTGTGAACACAAGTAATGGACCATGACAGCTAGTCTTTTGTGTACGTTTACCCTATATGATGGTAAAAATACACAGCCTCTCTCAAACTCGGGGTCTTGACCCCAAAGGGGGTTGCAAGTCTATTGTGGGGGAGGGGTCACGGTATAGCCACCTTTACTTCTGCACTGCCTTCAGAGCTGGGTGGCAAGAGAGCTGTGGCTGCTGGCCGGGTGCCCAGCTCTGAAGGCAGCACCGCTGCCAGCAGCAGCGCAGAAATAAGGGAGGCCTGGAATATACCACTGTATGAACACAGCCGCAAAAATCTGCTTTTGATGCTCTGACCAACCCGCGAAAAATGTGTGATTTCGCGGAGATTTAAGTAGACCCCTAATGATGAGGGGGTCAGACAATAACTTATGACAGTAGATGCTGACATTCAAAGTTAAAGCTATGAACTCACAAGTCCTGCAATATTCCCCAAAGCTTCAGCTCCTGGAGTCAGGGGATCCCATAAGAATCAGCTCTCAGTGAAGCAAGGAGTTTCTAGCCCTCATGGCTGTACAGAAAAGCTTCAGAATCATGAACCCTTTAAAGACTTGGAAGTCAAAAGGCAAATAAAGAGAACTCAAACTTTTTTTTTTTAAATCTCATTTTGGGGGCCCTAGCTTGTTATTTTGGAATCCTTGGAAATGGCAATACTGCTTTTCAATGACCACAGCCAAAGGCAGCCCTTGGTAAACAAGCGTCCAAGTGCATTTGCTGCAAAGGTCTCAAGTTTGGGCCCTGAAAACTATACCAGTGTACTAATACCACAACTACAGCTGGGGTGGGTAAGATCTCGACTAGGGAGTATGCTCTCCAGGAAATTTGAAGATAGCTACCATTCATCAAGCTTTCCAGGAGTAGGCCGTCTCTTACAAAGTTTGTACAGCACCTAGCACACTCGATGTTGCTTGTCCAGAAGTATTTTTAGGAGTCCTGAGGACATGTTCTCTGGTGGCAGGGCTAATTTAACAGTACCCAGGGAAGCGATAACTCCCTGAGACCCCAGCAAGTCAACCTCACACTCCCTTCAGTTTGGAAATTGGGGGGGTTGCTGGAAAAAAATATGAACGGTGCTGAAAAGGGCAGCTCTTCCGTGCCATAAACAAGACACTAGTATGTGTCTATTGCATCCCGCCTGGGTGTAGCAAAACACGTGAAGTTTGATAAAGATACGGTAGGTCCATTTTATTGTTATTCTAATAGGGTTACCATCCGTCCGTATTTCCCCGGACATGTCCGGCTTTTGCGTCTCTAAATAGCCGTCCGGGAGGAATTGGTAACAAGGTTAAAATGTCCGGGGTTTTTTTCTCCCTCGCCTCCCTCCCTCCCTTCCATGCAGAGTGCGGCTGCTGATTGGGCGGCTGGGCCAACTGACCCACTCCCATTGGCCTCCAGCAGCCAGAGCCCTCCCCTGCTCCCCCCTCCCTCTGTCTGCAGCCCTGTGTAACACACAAACCGACCCACCGGGCAGAGTATTTTGCAAACACGTGGAGCCAGAATGGTAAGGGGAGGGGGGGCAGTCAGGGAGCGGGGGAGTGTTGGATGGGTCCCCGGCCTCCACCTGCCAGCCCCCCTCCTTGCGTCCCGTCCCCCCGTGGACCCCCCCCGCCTGCCTCTCCCTTGTCTGCTGCCCCCGGGTCCTAGTGTCCCCCATCTACTAATGGGAAGACAGGCTGCCCTTACCCTGCCCTTCCACCCTAGCCCTGAGCCTCTCCAACGCCCCAAACCCCTCAGCCCCAGCCCTCATTCCCCACACCCTAATCCTCTGCTCCATCCCTGAGCCCCCTCCTGCATCATGAACCCCTCATCCTCAGACCCACAGCCCTCACCCCTGCATCCTCTCCTATCCCCAAACCCCCTCCCCACACCCCCCTCCTACCCTCAAAGTCCCTCCCAAAGCCTGCACCTCCTCCCTTTGCACCGCCTCCCACCCCCAAACTCCATCCCAGAGCCTGCACCCCTCACCCCCTCTTGCACACCCACCCCCTGCCCCAGCCCGGAGCCCGCACCCAAACTCTATCCCAGAACCTGCACCCCTCCTGCACCCTAATCCCCAGCCCAGGACCTGCACCCCAGACCTCCTCCCCCCACCCAACCCCCCTGCCAGAGCCTTAGGCAGGTGTGTGGGGGGGGGGTGGGTTCTGGGCAACACCAAAATTTCTACAACCCTGCCACCCATGCGAGTGGATAAGGGTCGGGGCAGTCAGGGGACAAGAAGCAGGGGGGGTTAGGGTTCTGAGGGAGGCAGTCAGGGGGTGGGAAGTGGGAGGGAGTGGATGGGGGCGGGGCTCCCCCGTGTCCTCTTTTTTGATTGTGGAAATATGGTAACCCTATATTCTAACAGATCTGGAGTCTAGCGGAGACTTCTTTTTTTCCTTTTTAAAAGAGATAATTAGGACTAGTTTAGTTCTTCTTCTACCCCAGGGGTTCATAAACCCCATTTGGAATCTGGGGCAAATGGACGAGCCTAGGCCACTGCTAACAGATATCTGTTAGTCTTTAAGGTGCCACCAGACTCCTTGTTGTTTTTGTAGATACAGACTAACACGGCTACCCCCTGATAGTAGGCCACTGCTGCAGCTCCTGTATCATTTCCTGCCTCCTCACTGCCACCTCATGGCTTCTCTTGGTAAGGCAGGGAAATGGAGGAGGAGAGGATTTCCTACTATCACTATGTATATCCAGGGCACTGAATTGGCTGGCAGCATGGGAAGGGTCAGCATTTAGGCTTTAATGGGTGGTTTTCTCTAATGTTATACTTAGAGATTTCCCTCCTCCACTGCTCCCAGCTCCATAGGCTGATCACTAATGCGGACACAGGCAGACCAGCTTTGCCTAGATTGTTTGTAACTCACCATATATATATGGAAATATTTCCTTTTGTGCTTGATCTAGAATCAGGGACCTGCGTAAAGCAACTAAGCCGTGATACAAGTGGCTAGAACACTTGGTGAGAACAGCAGATTTGAGAACCTGCACCTTCCCCCCTGTTCTTTATTGCTGGGGAGGTGATCCCACATTGCTCCAAGAACAAGCATATGTCCTTGTCTGACTCCTGGCCACACATGACCGGATCCCCTCAGAAAAAAAGCGCTACAGAGGGCAGGATGTAGTTACTAGTACAAGCATTCAAAAATCGTCATAGGCCCCATAAAATCCTGAGCAACTTAAAAAAATAAAACAAGTTTGGGGACTTCATTTACTGTTTTTGAGTGGGGGGGGGGGGGGTGGGGGGGGGGGGGGGAAAGGTGGGGGCACAGTTTAAGCTTTTCCTCACAGCTCATGGGTTAGAAGCTTATTTGAAGGTGAAAGCCTAGATTGCCCTATACAACATGCCTCCAGGAGCAGGGACTTCAAGAAGACAAAATATCACAAGACACATGATAAAAAAATCATTGAGCTGGCAAGCCTGAATTACCCCTGAGGGAACGTGTCTAGAGCATCGGTCTTTTGACTACTGCTGGTTGGGAATTTCTCCTGGAAGTTTTTTTTTTTTTTTTTTTTTTAAACTGGAAAATGCTGATTTGTTGAAACAAATGTGTTATGGGACCAGATTGGTGTTGATGGAAAACACTTTCACTGGGAAGGTCTCAGGTCCAGGATGGAATTTCTGGTCAAAAATGAGACTGAATGGCCAATAGCCTGATGGCGAAGGAGAGCCCCCCCACACCCAGTTAATCCCTGCTCACAGCAGAATTTCTCACCACCCATCATCCTGAAACAGAAGGAGAAGGGACTTGAACCTGAGGTTCTCACATCCCAGGCGAAAGCCCTGATCACTGGGCTATTAGCTATTTCAGGGTGCAGTCTGCCCCATTAAAAGTTTTGAAAGGTCTCATTTGTTCTGCATTAGAACAAAGCCAAATTTGTCATGAAATGGAATTCGTGTTTTCCCGCCAGCCCTAACTTTAACCACCTTCTTGCTAACACACCTTGGTATCCGTTTCATCTGCACGATGGCGCCTGTAACAATCCACTGCCTCCGGGGCAATGACTTAGTACCAACTCAACGGATAGTTAAGTGCCCTATTAAATCAGCAGCCCGCACAGCTTCTTGCAGTATCCGGGAGTTCCGGGGAGGTCTTCGGTCCAAGTCATCTCTGATCAAACCTACTTAGGGCTCATTTACATCAAGAAGTTTACCAACAGCTTTGTACGGCTACAGTTCTACCTAGACAGCATCCGCTGGAGAGGTTCTTCGTCCAGAATAAGTGTCTTTTTCCAGCTTAGTTCAAACCGCTTTCAGAGTGGCATAGACTTGAGATCAGATGGGGCCTGATAGCATATGGTTGCAAAGTCTTTTGGGATGAAAGATGCCTGATAAACGTAGCACATTAAGAACTCCTCTCTGCAGCTATTGACCCTGCCAGTATTAGCTTGCTACAACACGGATTACACAGAGCTTGGCTTGCTGCCAGTGCCGGGTTTACAATGGCTCCAGTGGCACCACAGAGCCGGGACCATGCTCAGAAGGCGCCCCGGCCTACTCTGCTTGCACTGCACCCCGAGACCCCGCTGGCTCCCCCTGCCCACCGCTTGTTCCTCTTGGCCTGCTCACTGGCTGGCCGAGGGCTCCTCTCCACCCCCTGGCCCCACCCCCTGCTCCTCTCAGCCCCCTGGCTGGACCCCAATGTACCTCTGGCTCTGGGAAGTCTGCTTCCCACCACCTGTGGGGCCCCGCCTGTCGCCCCGGAGCTGAACCGCCCGGACTGGTGCAGAAGCCCAGCCAGTCTCAGAAG
This sequence comes from Terrapene triunguis, assembly GCF_002925995.2. Lineage (NCBI taxonomy): Eukaryota > Metazoa > Chordata > Testudines > Emydidae > Terrapene > Terrapene triunguis. The sequence continues at coordinate 3,525,406 of NW_020664462.1, read as the reverse complement.
GGGCGGGGGGGGGGGGGAGAAAACAGTGTGGCGGGCTTGGCTGGGCTACTCCAGGCAAGTGCGTCTTGAGGGACCCCGGCCAGGGCAGGCCCTGGCCTGGCTGATCGCACCACTCCTGAGGGGACGGAGCAATTCCTGGCCCTGGGACCGGCCCTGGCTGCGCTACCGGCTTAGCCCGGCAGACACAGTCACCTCCCAGCAGGGCCGGTCAGTGCGGCCTGGAGGCAGGGCTTGGGGGAGTGGGTCTGTGGGGCATATGGGGGGTGCTGGGCTGTGAAGGGGTGGGGAGGATCTGTGTGTGTTGGGGCACTAGGGAGTGGGGGTTCTGTGGGGGGTGCTGGGCAGTTGTGGTGGGGCTGTGGGCAGGAGTGGTGTTGTGCAAGGCACTGTGCATTTGTGGGTGGGTCTGGGGGGGGGGCACTGGGCATAGTGGGTCCGGGGGAGTCTCTGGCCATAGGGAGTCAGGGGGCGTTGGGTGGGGTGTGGCTGTGTGGTGTGGCATGGGACTACCCTCGAGGGGAAGGGGCACGCTGGTAGCACAGGGCCAGGCAGACCATTGTGCGTCTGGCAACTGCTGGTTTGTAAATAGTGCCCTCGCATTGGGCGGAGCAGGGCTGCCCCTGCCATGCCCCATTCCCTCTGGCTGGCCCCTCACTCCGGGGACCGACCCCCTCACGCCATGCTCCATTGCCTCCATGGGGGCCCACAAATATGTTTGGCACCGGGCCCACAAAAGGTTAATCCGGCCCCGCTTGCCGTCCTTCTGGTTAGGGAAGAGACATTGCTATCGACCAGCCAGGAGAAAACAAGACAGGAGACCTGGAATCAGTCATCGGCTGTCCGGAAGCAGGGCTGTAATAAGTAAATAGCTTCCCTCTCTGGGGAGCGGGGTCTGATCTCCAGTCTCCACCTGGCTGGCAATGTTAGAGCTCAGAGCACTGCCACCCCTCGGCCCAGAGCAGTCTGTAAGCGACACCCATCTAATTAATTAATGACTCCCCAAGGCTGGCGCTGCGACTGCTGGACTGGAAAGCAAGGCTGCAAGGAGTGGAAAGGACTGCACGGGGTAGCTTCTGGCAGATGCCGAGAGTGCTGCTGGAAGCTAGCTGGCTATCAATCACCCTCCCTGCTTGGGCTCCAGCACAGAGAGCAAGCAAGAGAGAGAGACAGAGGAAATAAGATGGCGTGGGATCCGCATCCTCTCTGCTGGCGAAGGTGCTCTGCCCTCCTGCTGTCTTACTCCAGAGCGGCCATGAGCCAGTTAATAGAGGTAAGAGACCTCCCCCCCTTGGACTGGGAGAAGGGGGGCTACTGGTGGAGCAGAAAGCAGGTTGCATGTAGCTTGTTTTCTTTGCATGTTACCCAGGGAGGACCAATGTGGAGAGTGGTGAATTTAAGGTAGCTCTGAGGAGTTAGAGGTTTGCTTAGTTGAAGCTTGTTGCTTCCTGTGTTCGAGGGATGCACCTGGATACTACTGTACATTTAAGGTGGTCAACAGTCAAGCAAAGGCAGCCAATAGTTAGGAGCCATTTTACAGTGGCTAATGGCTATGACAAACTGTACCTCTGACTTCCCTTATTCCCTCATGCATCCAAAGTGAAGCTGCCAAGAGCATCTTTCCACACCCCTCCTTCTCACTCCCTCCACCGGCTTCCTCTCCTTCTACATCACACACTAGGTCCTTCTCCTTTCCTTCAGCACCCCCACACAATTTCACCCTGCCTGCATCTCATCCCACTAGTCCCAGGCAAGCCACCCTCTAACCCGTCTCCTTTGTGCCATTCGTTCTCCTCTGAGGCCATTCCTTCACCTTCCTCCACATGGCCCTCTTCTCTGAGCCCTTCACAATTCACCCGGCCAGCTCATTCGCCTCTCCGCACCCAGGGGGCTAGTCCCCCACCCCAAAACCTTCCAAGCGCTGCCAGCAGCCCTCTGTTGGGCCCTATGGCTCCCTGATAGGCCTCCCCTCTGCATTCAGCGCTCAGGCTGTTCACAGCACCTCCTACTGGGCAGGCATTCACCTGGGCAAACAACCCTCTGAGCTCCCTGTGGAAAATGCCTTGTCCTCTAGGTCACCCTCAACCCAGCTGGAGGAGAACACATTGAAGAAACTTCATGGCTCATTACTACAAACTGGCAGGCAGTGGCTATAACTTATTAGTTCAGAACAGAGTCCTGCACTAAAGCACAAGAAAAAAAAACACACACCACTGCCATAATAACTGTAGCTAGCCCAGCAGTTCCCAGTCACCTCTGGCCAGACTAAGATCTGGGAGGGATCAGTCTATGCCTACTGCCTCCCATTCTCAAGGGATGCCGGCATGCAGAGCAAGCCAGTTTCCCCAGTGGGTCAGGGGATATGCTACCACCTCCACAGTGACTAACACACCAGGGACCTCAAAAGCTATAAGGCTTGAGCTACAAGATCCAGGGTCCATGCTGGGGGGCTGTAACACTCACCTCTGTGGGGCAGTTACAGAAGGACACATTGACCAGTGGGTGACACCTCACTGAGTGGGAGATTAGCAACACCAGCACAGCAGAGGGAAGAGAAACCCAAGAGCTGTATCAGCATGACATGGGAGGCAGTGATTAGCAGTCTGTGTTTCTATCCTCCATGTCACCTTGGCTGGGAACTTCACAGCCTGTGGGCTGCAGGTTAAGAACATAAGAATGGCCATACTGGGTCAGACCAAAGGTCCATCTAGCCCAGTATCCGGTCTTCTGACAGTGGCCAATGCCAGGTGCCCCAGAGGAAGTGAACCTAACAGGTAATGATCAAGTGATCTCTCTCCCACCAACCATCTCCACCCTCTGACAGACAGAGGCTAGGGACACCATTCCTTACCCATCCTGGCTAATAGCCATTAATGGACTTAACCTCCATGAATTTATCCAGTTCTCTTTTAAACCCTGTTATAGTCCTAGCCTTCACAACCTCCTCAGGCAAGGAGTTCCACAAGTTTTAGTAGTTAGCCACTAGATGACAGCTAGCTTGAGCTTTAGGTCACAATAGGGACTCCCAGGCTGTGACCTGAGCTTTGCCACTGACTCACTATGTGTCCTTGGTCAAGTCACTTAGACCAGTGTATTCAAATGGGTCCACTAACTTCACATGTCAAGCTGGACATGCCTAGGGCTACTGCACCTGCAGCCTCCATTGAAGCCAATGGGAACAACAGCCCCATCTGAACCAGGCCACAAGGGTCAGACTCTCCAGAGTGCTCCACACTCAAAGCTGACATGTTTCACAGAGATGCATCATTTTCCAAGGGAAGGTTTGAATGCTTCCAGGTCACTTCCCCATACAGACACCCCAACTGAAAGCCAGACATCTCCAATCCAAAAACCAGCCATTTCGGGCCAGGCCGATTTCTAAAGGTTTTGTCTTCGTGTCAGTGTGGAGCAAAGGCACATTTTGAAACCTTGAAGTTTGCCCCAAGACTGAACTGTCAGCCTCCAGCCAGCTCTTCCCATGGCAACACGTACGGCCGGATGTTCAGAGGCCTCAGCAAGCAACAGGCCGAGCCCTCTGGAAAATCTGTCCGCATCTGGTGCCTCGAGAAGAGCAGAAGTCTTTCGAAAGCGCGACCTCCGTTGTGGGTGCTGGGTTCTTAAAACTCTGGTACTGTCCTCCCAAGTCGGGCACCCAGAAGGCAAAGCACCCAAGCTCAGTGAGCACATTTCAGCTATTGGCCTTAGCATGAGCGGGTGGAGCCCCCCTTTGGGTAGGCTAGCCCCCAGCTCTTTCCCTTCCACCCATGCCCTCCCCATGGCCAGAGCCCCAAGAACCCCCAGCCCCTCAGCCAGAGAAGCCCTGAGCACCCTCCCCCGCCAATGGCCAGACAGCCGTCTTGCCTCCCCTCTCCTCCCCGGACCCAACCCACCCAGGGGAAAGCATCTATTAGAAGACGTTTTTGATATGTCTCATGCAGGTTCCGGGGCAGCTGAGGAGGTGATATATGCCTCAGCCGCCCCGGAACCTTCATGGAGCATAATAAAGCAAAATCTTTGCTGCTAAACCCCGCAACTGGGGGTCCAGTGGCCACGGCAGAGCCTCCCCTGGCCTATTATATCCACCGCCCATGGGCCTTAGTCTCAGCCTCCATTTGTAAAGGCTGCGTAATTACAGGCTGTTCTAAACCACTGCAACAGCTAAGTGCTGTTACCTCAAATGACTCACTGGGCCTTAACAGTGCGATCGAGAGATGGAAAAATGAGACCCAGCACCTTTAATTCCTGCTAAGCCAAGCTGTTCGAATGAACACTGCAAAGATGAAAAGCATTAAGCAGCAAAACATTTCACTGAGCTCAAGAGAGCCCCTTATGCAGGGGCGGCAAGTTGTATGGGCCCATGTAACACCAAAAGGCCTCTGGAGCTTAGTGCATGAGCCTCTACCACATGAGCTAAAAGCCAATTTGCTGTTAGCTAAGGCTGTAGAGCAGACTCATTTTTTAATCTCTCGCTCTCTCAAGTGGTCTTGGTGCCACTAGATGGGACAGAGCACCACACCCAGGAGGTGTGTGGGCAGAGGTGAAAGTAAGCTGGTACGGTCCGGTACGGCGTATACATTCATGGCTGTGAATCACTCTCATGCTATTACAAGGGGGGAACAGATGGAGACCTCAGCTTGATGGAAAGGCTGTCTTCCAGAACACAAGACAGGGCTCCAGAAAGAAAGTCAAAACCTCGGCCTATGTGGACACTGGCAATTGAACGACAAAAATTTTGTCGCTCAGAGCTGCTAATCCCCCCAACAGACAAAAGTTTTGCCACAGCAAGCGTCCGTGCGAACAGCACGTTGTCAGCAGGAGCGTTCTATCGTCAGCACGAACGCCAGTCGTTGGGGGTGGAATTAGGGTGACCAGACAGCAAATGTGAAAAACCAGGACAGGGGGTGGGGGGGTAATAGGAGCCTATATAAGAGAAAGGCCCCAAAATCGGGACATCTGGTCACCCTAGGTGGAAGTATTTTGTCAGCAAAACAGCAGCTACACTGCCCGACTTTTAGCGACACGGCCGTCTCGCTAAAAGCTGTGCGGTGTAGACAAAGCCTAAAGGATTGTCCGGATCATATAGATATATTTCCTACAGCCAGGAGAGGAGCTCGGATAGCTACAGTGCGTCAGCTTCCATTACACTGCACCCATTTAAAACCGCTTTGTAGCTATGGCCTGTTAGTCTGCATCATTTCTCCATCCCCCTCGTCGGCTGGCACAGTCCCAGTGGCGATCAGCTGTGAACTCCAGCGGTATGCAACTTACAAGGGGCAAGCTGGTAACAGCCTGCACCATGGTGCTTTGCCTACCAGGCAAGAGAGGCTTTGACCACTGAAGAGACCCCGGGGCAGGGCAAGGCAGGCATGCCTTACATCACTTCCTAGAACCGCCTCTCAGACATCAGCAGTAACATCAATGGAGTCAGTCCACATTTATACCAGGACAGAGTGTCATCCCCTTTGTGTTTTAGGGCCACCCATGGCTAGGCTATGAAAACATTATAGCTATTTGTAGGACAGGAGAATCATAAAGCTTTGCTTCAGAAAAGTATAGAGAAGTCTCTGTCCTAGGGTGACCAGATGTCCTGATTTTATAGGGATAGCCCCGATATTTGGGGCTTTTTTTTATATGGGCGCCTATTACCCCCCACTCCCATCCCAATTTTTCACACTTGCTATCTGGTCACCCTACTGTCCTTACCTGATTCTCTTGCTGCTGCAAACTTAGCCTACTCAAATGCCAAGTGGATCAGTCTGTGTGTCTCCCTGATCACTCCCATATTATCTTGCTGTTGCATCACCGATTTGCACATTCACCTTTTTATTCCTCTCCCAGGGCTTTTTCCACCCCCTTATTCTTTTTACCTGGACTTTGTCTTCTGCTAAAACCTTTCTGTCTTGTGCTCTGGGCCTGGGTCCTTACACTTTGAAGAGGCAAAGCAGCCTAGATGAAAACAGGAACTGACCTGAGAAACAGAGTCCTCAGCTCCCCTCCCTTTCATTGATGCCCCCTCCCCTGCCATTTTAGGACGGAGTTTGTAGCTATCAAACCAATGGTTGGCTTGAAGAGTTTGAACAGCACGTTTAACTCTACCCTAATGGGGAGAAGCATCCAGAAAGACCTCCTTAAAAAGGCCTGGATTGGGTGGAGGTGTCAGAGGGCTAGAAGGTTCACCAGGTGTTTAGCATTCAGTGTCTGGTTTAGTCAGTTCAACCCCTCTTTAAGTGTCAATGTTGTGTTGTTTGAGGAGTGACCTAGCATTCTTGGTGTGAACTCTTGCAAATTCAAATACACACCCGGAGTTGAATTCTACCCTTTTTACTCTTTATTTATTAGGAGTTTAGGCACCTACATCTCAGTTCTAGGCACCCCTGCAATCCAAAAAAACCCTGCTCAGCTGCCGCCTAATCCTGTAGAAGCTTAAACTCACTGGACACCTAACTGTTTGCTGTAAAAGGTCCCCCACAGCTTAAGTTTCTGCCTTTGCCCATGCACCCTGCTGCCTGTCTCACCCCTAAACACCATCACAAACCAGGAAAGATGAACATTCCTCTGCCTGCCTTCCTCAAAGGGGAAGGAGAAGAGATTGGACCAGGGATCCCCTACCTCTCAGTAGAGTGCTCTAACCACCGATCTACAGAGTGAGTCTCATGCTGTGTCTGGCCCAATTACTATTTAATTATTTAATTGAAGTGGCCTGGCTTCAATAGGAAAGACGGATAAAGCCCCACCCAAGAATATCCCAAAGTGTTCACCCGAGACATGGGGATTTCCTGTCCAAATCCTGTCTCCTCAGCAGGTAGAGGGGAATTGCACTCCTATAGTCCAACTAGTTATTCTAACCACAAGGCTAATGGTTATACACTAGGGCAAGGATAGTCAATTATTTTTTGTCAGGGTCCAAATTTCTTGGTCAAGGTATAGGCAAGGTGCTGACCCCAGAGGGGGGAGGAAAAAACCCCCCACCAATAATGATAATGAGTAAATAAAAAGTTTTCAGGGTCCATTCAAAAGCGTCTGGTGGTCCAGATTTGGCCCCCAGTCTGCCTAATGACTATCCCTGAGCTAGCCCCCCCCCTTCTTTCTTTGCCCATCCCCTGCCCCCAGCAGGAGCTTAACTCATTCTCGCAAGAAGCAGCTTAGGAGCCTAAGTCACCTGACTCCAGGGGAGGGGTTCCCAGCTATAGATTGCAAGAAGAACAAGGCATCTCGCTGCAGTCTGGTCTTAGGCATCAAACCAGGAGTACCGGAGCCCTCCCAAAAGTGTGGGGGGCCCCACCCCCTGAGGCCCTGCCCCAGCCAAGCCAGAAGCCCCCCCCTGCCCATGTCTCAGGCCCACCACCCAGGGCAGGTGGAGGGACCCAGACTTCCCACAGCTGCCCGCACGGCTCTTCCAGACCCAGTTCTGGTCTCAGAACTGCAGCTCAGGATAGGTGGAGGGTCCGCGTCGCCCCAGCTCCTCACAGCTGCCTGTGCAGCTCTTACCATGGCCGGGCTGCAGCTCCGAGCCCCCCCAGCTGGAGCCGGGTCAGGGAGAGCCATGCAGGCAGCTGTGGGGAGCAAGCATGGAGTCGCGGACCCTCCACCTGCCCTGGGCCAGGTGGGGACACGGACCGGGGGCTGCTCTCAGTCCCCACCGCACTGCGGGCAGGTGGAGGGTCTGCCATGGCTCCCCACAGCAGGGGTCCACCCTGGCCTGGCCGGGGTGTGGGGCCTCGGGGAGAAGAGGAGGGGAAGGGGTCCGCCCTGGGGAAAAGTGGACGGGTCCTGCCCCACCCCAGTTCTGGCACCAAATACCCAGGAGAGGGGCAGGATTAGAACACAGCCCTCTCAGCAGCATCTCCCATTGGCTGCCCTAGACAGCTCCCTACCTAGCATGCTGGCTGTTCGGGATCCCATTGTTAGGTACCTCTCTCTCCCCATTCATCGCCTAGATGCCTAACTCAGGCTTGAGATTCCAGTGTTGCTCTAGTGATTTTTCCAGGCTCCTAAAAATTAGGAACGCTCAGGTTTGCAACACCAAGGTCCCTTCGTGGATCCGGGTCTTCCCACCTGTTGCTCTTTGCTGTTACACTCTGTTTGGACCAGGCATTTGGAGCCGCCCGATGGGCAAAGAAAAGTCGGTACCAAGAAACGATGCCCCAGACTGTGACCCCTCCTTACAACAAATAAACCAAGACTCCCCTCCCCTGAAGCTATAAAGTAATAGACTCCTTGAAAGCTGTTTGTGGACCCCTAGGTCATGAACCCAGAAAAGCGTTCTGCTTCTGGCCCACCACCCTGCAGTGTCATTAACGTGTGAATGACTTGCATCTGAAGAAGTGAGGTTCTTACCCATGAAAGCTTATGCTCCCAATACTTCTGTTAGTCTCAAAGGTGCCACAGGACCCTCTGTTGCTTATTAACGTGTGAGCAGCCCGGACCTGAGAATGAAGGGAGCCCTCTTGTCTGCCAATTAGAAAAGAAGCACCCTTACCCACTCAGTTTAAGGCACACAGCCTATACCCTACCGAAGCCTCAAGGCGTGGCCTGGTCAATTTAGGTACCTGCCTTTCCCAGGGGACTCAGGGCTCTATGGGACTGCGGAACCTTTTCCCAGTGAAAGAGCCTTACACAGCTGTGCTCTAAACATCTATTTATTAGCAACACCCACACCAAGCAAATCTCTTATCCTCACCACTCCCAATATACAGACAAAATTCACCCGATGGCCAGTCAGGATCCTCTCGTCTGGGGGTTTCCAGCAATGCCTCTGCACGTCATGGTCGTGCAGAGGGGTCAGAGTTCTCGCAGCTTGGTGTTAAATTCCAGTCTGGAGATGGTTCCCAAAGAGCATTGTTTTTTTTTTTTGTTACATTATATAGGTAAAACTAGCTACTTCCTTTAACTTCACTAAACCTATCACATTATTCAGGACCCCAGGTAACAAAATTTAACCAATCACACACTGGCACCTATGTTTTCTCCTCCCTGCTCAACCCTTTTTACATTTTATCTTTCATGCCCAAATTGTCACTTATTTATGACCTTTCTTTGTGCAGATGGTCAGCATAAATTCACGGGTCAGAGCTTATCTTATCTATTTTACCAATTCTTGGGGGCTTTCTGTTTCCTCCCTAAACTTCCCAGCGCCTGGGTGTCTCTACTTTACAACCCTCGGTGTTATAACTCCTGTTAGGGGCATTCCTGAGGTGGGGGCACCTTAGCAGCCGTGGAGTATTTTTTCTTAATTTTAGCGGTGAAATCCTTGAGTTTCACCCAAGGCTGGTTGAGTATGGGGTGAGTTAAATCTCAGGCCTACAGCACCGTCCCAGTGATGTGAGGCAAACCTGATCAGTCTTCAGAGAAAGGGGGCAGAAAGCCGAGGACTCTTTTAAAGGACTTTCCTGGGTGAGATAAGGAGACAGTTTCAGATGTCACTTACTCTTCCAGAATCTTCCTTGTTTGAATCACCATAGCTTGATAGACCTCTGTGATCTCTGCTTGATCTGTATGGGATATGCTTAGCAGGAAGTGTACATTACTCTTGGATGTATGTGTTGAGGAGCGTTTGTAACCTTCATGGACTGCGTGTTCCCGTGGACGTCCATTATATGAAGGCGCAGGAGATCTCTTGACATCCCTTGTAACTTTCATAGATGAAGCCCCTGTGTACTTCAGCAGTATACCATTCTCGGGTCTTCTTATGCTAACCATAGTCTAGACTGGAGGTCTGTCATGTAGCAAGCAGCAGCTTGTTACGAAGTGAGAGTAAGGATCCCTGCACAACACTTCACCCCATGTGCAAAGACTTCCCTTTCCAGGGGACAGGGGAGTCTGTGTTGCAAAATACTGTGATCCATTGAATTTATTATTACAGTCAGTAAACTGAGAAGCCATCTGATTGGCTTGTTAGTCTTGGCTGCATTACAATAGTCAGGAAGGGTCTTTAATGGGTGCGAGGTCCAATGAGCTAAACTTGACACTCGCAGCCTCTGGTCCTGATCCTGTGTGATAGTGAGGCCCTTCAGTTCTCATGAGAGATGCTCCACACCTGGGGCTCTCTTTCAGGTTAACATGGACTGAAGGCTGTATACCCCTGCAAGATCAGTCTTAAGGTGGGTGTCTCTCATTAGAGCTCACCTCAATTAAAGCTTGTAAGGTAGAATCATTGGCAAGCTTGGAGAACAGCGGAGAACAGGGAAGAGGTTACTTCTTAACCATGGGAGCTTATCAAGGTAGAGTTTTCCTTTTGATTTTTTTTTAATTAGAGATGGGGCCAAGGCCTGACAGTCTGGATTTCAGGTGATTCAAATTATTTGGCTCTGGACTGGGAGG
>NW_020664462.1:3513545-3515079 GCF_002925995.2 Terrapene triunguis | reverse complement strand
AGTCTGGATTTCAGGTGATTCAAATTATTTGGCTCTGGACTGGGAGGGAGGAAGACTTTGTGATTATAAACACCAGAGGAAGATCTAGGTTCAATCCTAGCGCTGCTAAAAACTTCCTGTGTGATCTTGGACAAGTCACGTAATCTCTCTGTGCCTCAGTTTCCTTACCGGCAAACTGGGCATAATACTTCTTTTCTTGCATTCTTTATTTGCCTTCTCTGTTTAGGTTGTGACGTCTTTGGGGAAGGGACTGTCTCTCACTATGTGTATGTACAGCACCTATGTGAATGTACAATGGAGCTCTTGGTGCTAGTGTAAGACTCTCACAGTATATTAGCCGGTTATGATGACAGCAAGGGGGAAGCAGCAACATAGAAACAAGGTCATATTTTTAAATGTCGGCTCCAGAGTGGGGTTTGGATGCCAGATGCCCTCCAGTCGCAGACTGTGATCCAATTTGGGAGCGTAGTCTGGACTCAGCCCTGGTTTTAAAATACACTTGCACTGAGATTTAGTGATGGAACCACTTTGGAGAAATCAGCTCCCCCTGTTCCAAACAACCAATAGGCTCATAGTAAGTTTTTGAACAGGATGGTGTGACAGGGCTGCCTGGGATGGCACGGACTGGACTCAGTGACCCAGGAGGTCTCTTTTAACCATCTTCGAGCCAGTCTAAGCACAATACCAGGGCCCTCCAGCACAGAAAACAGGAGTCTTCACAGCTCATGCTACAAAGCTGGGTCTGTACCAGCCTCGGGTGCTCTGTGGATCGGGCACAGACAGGGACACATAACGCACAGTGACTAGTGGGTTACACAGGCAGAAGGCGGTGGAGGACAATGTAGGGGCTGTGTGAGAAGAACACTGTTCTCTCCAGGCTTTTGTCTCCTCAGTCATTCTGGGGGGCTACCCATGAAGTCACTGAAACCCACTGAATGCTTTGGACCTCATCCTGCAATCACCCCAGGCTGGTGGATCCCCTGTACCCATACAGAGCCCTCACAGGTCTCTGCAGAAGTCCGCCTTCTTGGAGTTCGTTTGGTCTGCCTGTTACCCTCCTGCTACTTACAGGATGTGTGTGTGTGTGTGTGTGTGTGTGTGTAAAGCTCAGGCCAGGGCCGGCTCTAGGCACCAGCAAAACAAGCTGGTGCTTGGGGCGGCACATTTTTAGGGGCGGCATGGCCGGCGCCAGAATGCCGCCCCTAAAAATGTGCCGCCCCAAGCACCAGAGCATTAGGTTTTTTGTTACATTATATAGGTAAAACTAGCTACTTCCTTTAACTTCACTAAACCCATCACATTATTCAGTACCCCAGGTAACAAAATTTAACCAATCATGCACTGGCACCTATGTTTTCTCTTCCCTGCTCAACCCTTTTTACACTTTATCTTTCATGCCCAAATTGTCACTTATTTATGACCTTCTTTCTTTGTGCAGATGGTCAGCATAAATTCACTGGTCAGAGTTTATCTTATCTGTTTTACCAATTCTTGGGGGCTTTCATAGAATATCAGGGTTGGAAGGGACCTCAGG
>NW_020664462.1:3503555-3508545 GCF_002925995.2 Terrapene triunguis | reverse complement strand
CCCCCCCCCTTGGCTCCTCCTCTGGCCACGCCCCTCCTTGGCTCCTCCTCCGGCCGCTCTGCGCCCCCACCCCCGGCTCCTTCGGCCACACTGCGGCCATGCTGCGCCCCCCCTCAGAGGGGCTCGGGGGGGTCGGGCGCGGGGAAAGGGGTGGCAGGCGGGTGCTGCTCGCTTCTCCCGGGGGCTGGGGGGAGTGGAGCAGTGGGGCGGGCAGCAGCTGGTGGGCAGATCCCCTCTCCCCGGCAGCTTCCTGGTTCCCTCGCCCGGGCAGCCCAGCATTTTTTTCAAAAGCGGAGCCTGCCAGGCCGCCACTGGGCTCCTGCAGGCAAGGGGGGGGCAGCATGGCCGGACTCCGGAGGAGACATTTGGGGGGGGCGGCGGGCGCGGCTGGAGGAGCGAAGCGGCCGGGCTCCTCAGCCATCGCGCTCCACGCTCAGCACGGCCGCCTCCTGTGCTTCCCTTGGTCCGAAAGCAGGAAGCAGCCGGGGAGAAGGGATCTGCCCGCCAGCTGTGGAGCGCTCGGCTGCCGAGCCCTGAGCCGCCGCAGCGGCGATGTTGGGGCTGCGCTGAGCGTGGGGCGCGATGGCCGAGGAGCCGGCCCCTTCGCTCCTCTGGCCGCGCCCGCCGCCCCTCCTCAAATGGCTCCTCCGGAGTCCGATCGTGCTGCCCCCCCACTTGCCTACAGGACCCCAGCGGCGGCCCGGCAGGCACCGCTTTTGAAAAATGTACTGAGGGGAAGCGGCTGCTTCCCCTGAACCCCTCTAGCTACGCTACTGCCCCCATCCCCTTCACTGCATTCCTCCCCATCCCAACACCCCTGCACCCCCATCCCCCTGACATTGTGAAATTTCCTTTTTTAAAAAAGAAATCACCCTTTTTGACTATTTTGCTGCCAGCTCTAGCGTCCTGTAACAAATAAAACCTGAACTTAGCATAATACAATAAATATGCCTGTTTGGGCCTTGGAGTGAAAATGATCAGGTGAGAGAGGGTCGGGGGAGAGCAAGTGACGGGGGTGGGGATGGAGTGGGCGGAGGGCGGGGCCTCAGGGAAGGGGCGGGGCAGTGGGCGGGGCAATGGTGTTCGGTTTTCTGGAATTAGAAAGTTGGCCACCCTAGGCTCAGCCCCGGCCCATTTCCCCTGATTGGGGCTGGAGTGGCAGGAGCTGATTAGGGTTTCCCCTGCGGCGTCCTGCCACAACCCCTCACACTTGGCTCCGTGCTGCCGTTCTATAAGCTTGGGGAAAAGTTCCTACTTCCTGTGAGTCAAACAAACCCCCTTGCTTTAGCTAAACTCTTTCTTTTCAGAGAGTCAGAGAATTTAAAGCCAGAAGGGACCATTATGATCCTCTAGTCCAGTGGTCCCCAAACTTTTCAGGTTACACTCCCCCCCCTTAGTCCTGTCCATGCCCCCACCCCCGGAGTCAGGGCCGGGTCACAGCTCCGGGGGCGGGAGGGGCGGACACGGATGGGGTAAAGGGGCTGAGGCTAGGGCGGGGCCAGAGCAGAGCTGGGAATGGAGTGGGGCTGGGTGGTGCCCCCCTCCAGACCTTTGGGGGCTGACCTTGGCCCCGTTGCACCCCCCCGAATATTCCTCCATGCTCCTCTAGGGGGGCACGCCCCACAGTTTGGGGACTTCTGCTCAAATCTGACCTCCTAGCAAGAGAGGCCAGAGAATTTAATCTGGTTATGCCTGTTTTAATCCCAATAACTTGCGTTTGACTAAAGAATATCTTCCAAAGAAAGGAATCCAGTCATGATCTGAAGTAATCAAGAGGTGGACAAGCCTTAAAGCACATTTCTTCCATCAGACTTATCACCAGTGATCCCTCCGAGAAACAGACTCAAAACACAGAGCCGGCAGCTGCTCCATAATTAAGTTTGCAACCTGGGTTTTGTTCACCATACAGCCAGATTTGCTACTTTGCTCTCTCAAGTCTACAAACCGAAGGAGATGGCCTCAAAAGTGGAATGTTCGATTAATTCAATCCATGGGCAGAAGGGACCATTATGGTAGTTTCGTCTGACCTGAGACGAGCGGGGGTGGTTAATGAAAAGGAGTGACCCAGGTGACGCGGGAAACCATTGCTCCATCCATGACCACATGCTACCGGAGGGCCCCACAGTTATTGCTAGGGCTAGGGAGGTCTTATCAACTTGCCTCCTTGTCCGTATCTTAAAATTGTGCAGCAAAATTGTGCCGTGTAAACCCATAAAACCCCTCATCTGTATTTATTTAGGAGTAAATGATCCACCTCAGCTGACATTGGACTTGATATGGGAAGAGAGGAGTCTATGCCTCATATGAGATGTCCTCTGAAATGCACGTCCCCTGAGCTCCTTACGGTAGCCACCCTCTCCCACCCTTGACAGTTTAAGAAGCCATTGGGAGGCCAGGCAGTGGAGTGAGTGGCTGATAATCTGTTCCACAGCTGGCGCAGTGTCAGTCGCTGTCCAGTCTCCTCCTCGTCATGAGAGCGAGTGTGGACACAAACCTGCGGGCACATGAGCAGGGGAGGGGGTGCGGGCTCCTTAGAATCATAGAAGATTAGAGTTGGAAGAGACGTCAGGAGGTCATCTAGTCCAACCCCCTGCTCAAAGCAGGACCAACCCCAACTAAATCATCCCAGCGAGGGCTTTGTCAAGCTTGACCTTAAAAACCTCTAAGGAAGGAGATTCCACCACCTCCCTAGGTAACCCATTCCAGTGCTTCACCACACTCCTAGTGAAATAGTGTTTCCTAATATCCAACCTAGACCTCCCCCACTGCAACTTGAGACCATTACTCCTTGTTCTGTCATCTGCCACCACTGAGAACAGCCGAGCTCCATCCTCTTTGGAACCCCCCTACAGCTAGTTGAAGGCTGCTATCAAATCCCCCCTCACTCTTCTCTTCTGCAGACTTCACAGGAACAAGGGTGCCCATTGCCCCGTACTCATATAAAACCCACATGAGGGGATGGAGATGCTGAGATTCAGCCCCTCCCCTCAGCAATGTAGCTCTGCAGGGCTCTGCATACAGGCCTGTGCCTCAGTGCTCACTATAGGGTCTCGCCTTGCGCTCCCCCTGAGGGGTAGGTATCTGTGCGCAGAGGAGCTAGACAGGACCGGTGAAGGGGAGGATGCATCCATCCCCCAGCCCCTCCTTCCCACCCACATCCACATGTCTGACTCCATTTGGACACGGGGGTGAGAGCTTCACCAGGTCTAGGGGGAGGGGAGGGATGGTTACCTGTTGGAAGCAACATGGGCCAGTGTCAAAGACACAGGCCTAGGTGGCAGGAGACTTGCTTCCATTCCTGACTGTGCCACTTCCCTGCTGGGTGACCTTGGGCAAGTCACGGTCCTGCTCTGTGCCTCAGTTTCCCCACCTGTAACATGGGGATAATGATCCTGACCCTCCTTTCTACAGGGCTTTTGAGAGCTACAAGAGAAAATTGTCCCTGAGGGTGGCAGAGGTAATAGTGGGAACAAGGGCACCATGGGCCAAAGTAGCATAAGTTATGGCAGACGGGGGGGGGGCATCAGCTTTTGGTTAGATCCAGAGAAACCCAGGACATCTTTAGCTACAGACGCCACCATAATCAGCCGGCAGCCCGTGACACAGGGTTTCCGTTCAGTCCCCATCACCAAAAAACTCACCCCAATTGTTAGTCGCTGCATGGGCCACGCAGACTGAAATTAGTCTCTAGATGTTCTTCCTCCAGCGTGGGCCTGTGCGTGTGCGCCGGGGGAGAGCAGCTCGCACCACTGCTGTGCAGGTCAGATCCGCACTGTGGATCAGGGAGCTTTCGGTCTCCAGGGCTGGTCACCTGGTGCCTTTCGCCAGCACTGCAAACTCTCACTCGGCTGTGATACAATAACGCTGGCAGCCGGCCCGCTCCAGGGCACCCCAGCTCTTGTCTGAATTAATTAAGGCGGCTGTGATTGCTTGCCACATAGATTTCGACCACAGGGGGTGCCGCACCAGCTGCTCCCAGGAATTCAAGAGCTGCTAGTGAGGTGTAAGGAAGGGTAGGCAAGGATGCTGGGTGATTTCTTAGGCTGGGAAATGGGAGGCAGATTCGTTTTCTCACAGCTGAGAAGACCCACAACGCAAGAGTCCCTTCCACAGCTCTGCCAATGTATTTCAGTCCTGAGCTACAGCGCCCTCTACTGGGAGCGTAGCTGCCCCCCCGACAGGTTTAGAACCTGATCTGCAGCACCGTGCTCTTTCAGTCTTGGACCACCTGGGCTCCCGGGGGGGGGGAGGGGGGGCACCAGGATTTTTTTATTGCCTGTGCCACTTCCTAGGCAATGTAGAGTATTTATATCCCCCCTGACCCTGCGCACACTAACGCCTCGCTCAACGTTGTAGTTATATTCCTGAAAAATGCGACTTTAAGTGAAACAGTGTTAAGTGAATCTAATTTCCCCTAAGAATTAATGGAAATAGGGAGGGTTGGGTTCCAGGGACATTTTTTTCACCACACACACACACACACACACACACACACACACACACACACACACACACACACACACACAGTATAAGTTTTAAACAAACAATTGAATACAGTACACAGCTATGATGATTGTGAAGCTTGGTTGAGGTGGTGAAGTCGGATGGTGGAAGAGGGTGGGATATTTCCCAGGGAATGCCTTGCTGCTAAATGATGAACCAGCACTTGGCTGAGCCCTCAAGGGTTAACACATTGTTGTTAACGTAGCCTCCCACTCTACAAGGCAGCACGAATGGAGGGAGGGGAGACAGCATGGCAGACAGAGACAGAGACACACACCCTGTGTGTGTGAGAGAGATGCGCATTGCCCCTTTAAGTAGGCTGACCCAACTCTAAGTACATTGCCTTTTTAAGTAGATCAGCAAGTTGAGACAGCAGCTGCTACCAGCAAGCTCCCTCCATCCCGAGCCCTGTCGAGTCGCTCTGTGGAGATGGGATAAGCGGGGGGGGGGGGGGGGGGGGGGGGGGGGCTGCCGGTCCACCCTGGTT
>NW_020664462.1:3442260-3503455 GCF_002925995.2 Terrapene triunguis | reverse complement strand
GGGGGGAAGGGGACACCCTGACATTAGCACCCCTCTCCCCCCCTGCACCCCTGCACAGCAAGCAGGAGGCTCCCGGGAGCAGCTCCAAGGCAGAGGGCAGGAGCAGCACAGGGCAGTGGGGGGAGAGACAGCTGAACTGCCGGCAATTGATCGCCTGCTGGGCGGCTGCTGCATAGGGAACTTGGGGGAGCAGGGAGCTGATGGGGGGGGGGCTGCCGGTCCATCCTGGTTCCAAGCCCCCGCCAGCCAGCTGCAATGGGCTGCTCTTCCTGCAAGCAGGTGGCTGCCAAACGACGTTAGAAGGGAGCATTGCACAACTTTAAATGAGCATATTCCCTAATGGATCAGCAACGTACCAGTGTTAACCGGGACGACTTTAAGTGAGGAGTTACTGTACTCTCTGAGCACCTCACAACCTTTACCCTATGTATCCTCCCAACATCCCAGTGAGGTAGGGCAGTACTGTCTCCCCCCCCCCCATTGAACAGAGGGGGAACGGAGGCACAAAGACCCTCCAAGGCATTTAGGGTCTCAACTTCCATTGATTTCAATAAAAATTAGGCACCTAAGTACTTTAAGGATCTGGGCCAGAGAGACTGAGTCACTGGCCCACAGTCAGAGAGAGTCTGAGGCAGACTAGGGAACTCAACCCTGGTCTCCCAGGTTGGTGCCCTAACCAGGGGACCGTCTTTCCTCTTGATTGCTTCCCGTGAGTCCCTGTAATTGCACCAAATGAAGGCTAGGAAAAGCACTCCGGGGAAGTATATGCACAACCCCACTAGGCAGCACCTCAGGGAAACCTCACCAAGAAGAGGGTGGTCCGTGCCCACCTGGCAATGACAGAGTGGCACCTGGGGAGGGGAGGATGGTCCCGTTAGAGCAGCAACAGCAGAGCAAGGGGCCGGGTGCATCGTACAGCGCAATTATGTTTTCTTCACAACAGCGCGGGCTAGAAAGATAATTTATTTAAAAACAAGGGCCGAGAAGCTGATGTCATCGTGTGAGTGCAGGAGACAGAGCCCTAGCTACAGAACGTTAGTGTCTGTGCCTTCATCCACGCTTCATTAGGGGTGGAGGGAATAGTTCAGTGGTTTGAGCATTGGCTCTATGAAACCCAGCGTTGTGAGTTCAATCCTTGAGGGGGCCATTTAGGGAACTGGGGTAAAAATCTATCTGGGGATTGGTCCTGCTTTGAGCAGGGGGTTGGACTAGATGACCTCCTGAGGTCCCTTCCACCCCTGATATTCTATGAGCTCTGTACATAGCTCCTATGGGTAGAAATCAGGGATGTTTTGTGGCCCATTTTCACTCCTGGGTGAATGTTTTTGGCCCCAACTTTTTTTGCTGGCAAAAAATGCAGCTTCGTCAACACCAGAAAGTGTCCCAGCTTCGTGTCAGTTTCGCCAGATTGTTTCGGTTGAGAAAAAACGCCAAGAATTCTGGAAAATGTGGAACGTTTCCTTTGGCCATTTTGGAAACGAAAGACTTGAATTTTTCATTCAACATAACTTTGGGGGAGTTCAAGCTGGCCTTTAATTTTATTAAGCAAAAACATTGCAAAACAAGCAAAACTGAAACGAAACGTGACGATGTTGTCAAAACAAAATGTTTCATTCGACCTGAAATGGAAATGTATTTGACTTTTCAATTCACCAAAAATTTCAATTTTGGTTCGACCAGAAACTCCGCCCCCCCCGGAATTGACAGCAGACCAAACAATCCATTATTTGCCCAACTCTATTTCTGAGACTTCATCGAGAACTCAGACTGCTTCTCTTAATGCTGGAGCGGTGGCATGTCGTAGCAGGGACCCCATTTTGAACCTTTTACCTTTGCACTGAGTGGAAGCTGTATGACCTCTGTGCGGGGTGGAGAAGTGGGGGCGACGCTCTAGGGCACTATCCTGGCAATGTACTTGACTTTCAGACGCTTACAAGCCAAACAAATAAATAACTAGCGAGCCCAAAACAGTGACAAGGGTTAGCTACAAAGTACATCTGCTGGAGTGTTACTATCACCAGATGCATGAAACTCATCCTTAGTACATCAAATATTGATTCTCTGATGGTTACTAGAACAGGGCCAGATCTTTAGCTGGTGTAAATCAGGATACCACCACTGTAGTCAGCTTACACCAGTTGATGATCTGGCTCAGAGCATTTACTCTTTGAACCCAGATATTTTAGCCCATATAATAATGCTTTCCATCCGTAGATCTCAAAGCAGCTTACAGGGATAGGAAAGTATCGTTATCCCTCCTCTTTAACAAGTGGGGGAAACTGAGGCACGGGGCGTTGCCGTGACTTGTCCAAGACGACACAGACAAAGCTGGATATAGAACCAAGATCTCCTGACTGTAAGTTTCAAGCGGTGCCCATTGGGGCACTCTGTCTGTCTACTTATCTGCCCCTCCCCCATCACCATAACATCGGATTAAACATTAATACAAATACCCTGTGAAGTAGTAGTATCCCCTCTTTAGAGATGGAGAAATAGAGATGAAGTGACTTTCCAATGGGCACCCAGCATCTGTGGCAAGGCAGGAAGCAAAGCCAGCGCTCACAAGTCCTGGATCAGTGCTTTAGCCACAAGACCCTCCTTTAACCTTAAACTCAGATCTCATGCCCTAGTCCAGGGGTGGCCAACCTGTGGCTCCGGAGCCACATGTGGCTCTTCAGAAGTTAATATGCAGCTTCTTGTATAGGCACCGACTCCGGGGCTGGAGCTCCAGGCGCCAACTTTTCAATGTGCCGGGGGGTGCTCACTGCTCAGCCCCTGGCTCTGCCACAGGCCCTGCCCCCACTCCACCCCTTCCCGCCCCCCTCCCATGAGCCTGCCGTGCCCTCACTCCTCCCCCTTCCCCTCTGAGCCTCCTGCATGCCGCAAAACAGCTGATTGGGAGGTGCGGGGAGGGAGGGGGAGGCGCTGATTGGCAGGGTTGCTGGTGGGTGGGAGGCGCTGGGAGCAGGGTGGGGGAGCGGATGGGGGGCTGCTGACGTATTACTGTGGCTCTTTGGCAATGTACATTGGCAAATTCTGGCTCCTTCTCAGGCTCAGGTTGACCACCCCTGGCCTAGTTGTAGGACAGGCCTGTCTCTCTAGCCAGACTTCACACCAAGACCAGCGATTATTAGAGCACATTAAGAAACGTAAAAGAAAATTAGTGGCCACACTTGATGCCATTGATTAAAATGTTCTACCTGATTTTTTGGTCTGCCTCGATTCTTATTTGGTGCACGGCCATCTAAATCCTATCTGAGTGATCTTGCAGTCCTTGTGCCGAATTTCCATGGGTGTTTGGGCAGGTGAGTGGGATGCCACGTGGCCATCCCCTCTAGATTCCAGACCAACACAATGGAACAACCAACGAGGAGACTTCCCTTCGCCGCCAGAGAACTCAGACCGTGTTTTACACTGAGCTCAGTTCCCTCTTTGACAGGACTTGGGGTATTCAGCGTGTGCTGAGCCGATCCCATGCAGAACAGTCTGGGATAGTTATGTTCCTTACAGTCATACTAGGGGGCGTGCAGAGGAATGGCCGCTTTTGGAGGAGCACTTTTTGTGCCCACCATGGCTGGAGGAGCTGCCTATTCTCTTCCCCCTGCGGCCGGAGAAGCTGCCTCTCCCTGCTGCATCCCCAAGGTCACAGTTGGTGGAGCTGTCTCTCCTTCTCTCCCCCTGAAGCCCCAGGGCTGGAGGAGCTGCCATCTCTTGCCCCCGGCCCAGGAGCTCACTCTCCCCCCCACGGCCCTGGAGAAGTCTGTGTCCCCACTGATTGGGGGTGCCTGTGCCCTTGTTTGCTCTCCTCCTTGTGCATGCCCTTATCACAGTCATGCCTGCAAGCCTCAGTGCTTTGACATAAGGCGTTCTCATTTTCTTTTTAAAGTAAAGCTGAGTTTCTTGCATCATCCCATGACTCCGGGAGCTGGGACTTTCAGAAAACCCCCACCACAAAATATCGTGAGACTTGCTGTAAAATCGTGAGAGTTGGCAACACTGCCGGCACGCTCAATGAAGCCCACAGTGCCGTGCCTTGCAAGCTAGCCTCAGTGCGTTGATTTAAGGAGTTCTCGATCATTGGGCGACGCAGCTCCATGGGTGAGGCCCATTGGTTTCAGTGCTGTGGATGGGTGACCTGTCTTCCTCAGTCACTGAAAGGTTTCTGCTGTGTTATGGTGACATTTGCAATTCATTAACCACTCTTCTCCCTCCTCCAGGCCACCACTGAACCCCCCAAAAAGAAACCGGACCCCGTCACTTCTGAGACCGTGGTTTTCTGGGGGCTACGCCTCTGGCAGGTGATTGGAATCTTTGCCATCTTTGTCCTGGCAGTCAGTAAGTCACAATTCTCTGCCCTCCACCCCCGCCCTTAGGACCCCATCCTGCTCCCTTCAGAGCCAAGGGCAACACTGCCATGGGTGTCAATAAGTATAGGATCGGGCCCTTCTTCCTGATACTTTACTGTGTCCGCCTGCAACACGAGCGTGGGCTGGTTTTTCACAGACACCCATTTCACAGGGAATTAGGTGCCCCTGGATGTGCCCATGTTATGCCAGCGGTCAGCCTAGCTGATCATAATTAAGGCTAAGATTTAGTCATGGGTATTTTTAGTAAAAGTCATGGACAGGTCATGGGCAATAAACAAAAATTCATGGCCCCGTGCCCTGCCCATGACTTGTACTATCTACCCCTGACTAAATCTCTGGTGTTCTGGGGGGCACTGGGGGTGCAGCTGCTGCTCTGAAGGGGGGGCTCTTGGGCACCCGCTGGTGCTGGGGGCGGCAGCTTTTTATTGAATGCAGTTATTTTTTTGTACATAATTCTACATTTTTAAGTTCAACTTTCATGAGAAAGAGATTGCACTGCAGTACTTGTCTTAGGTGAATTGAAATATACTATTTCCTTTGTTTTTTACAGTGCAAATATTTGTAATCAAAAATAAATATAAAGTGAGCACTGTACACTTTGTATTCTGTGTTGTAATTGAAATCAATATCTTTGAAAATGTAGAAAACATCCAAAAATATGTAAGTCCATGGTATTCTATTATTGTTTAACAGTGTGATTAATTGCACGATTCATTTTTTCAATCGCTTGACAGCTCTAATATAAAGGTTAGCCAAAGCTTTTATGAGGTCATCTTTTTACCATTTTTAAAGAACAAAAAAGTAATTTAACTCCTGATACAAAACTAGATTTACATAAATGCTGTAAATAAAGAAATCTACAGGCATGTTCCCTTTGATTAATGTTTTAAAAGTTTATTTGTTGAAAAATTCCTTGGTTGAACAACGTTTAGATTGAAAAAACATTAGAAAAGAAAAAAAAGTGTCTGTGGTGGGGAAAAAATAGCCCCCTTATCTCTGGTATAAAGTGTTAACTCTTTTTCATAGGCTAGTCTGTGTGTGTTTTGTATGTGTCTAAAGCCTTCTTTACAATAGTTTGGGCGGGGGGGGAGATGTTTTGATAGAAGCCTTCAACTACCTGAAGCGGGTGTCCAAAGAGGATGGAGCTAGGCAGTTCTCAGTGGTGGCAGGTGACAGAACAAGAAGCAATGGTCTCAAGTTGCAGTGGGGGAGGTCTAGATTGGATATTAGGAAACACTATTTCACGAGGAGGGTGGTGAAGCACTGGAATGGGTTCCCTAGGGAGGTGGTGGAATCTCCATCCTTAGAGGTTTTTAAGGCCCAGCTTGACAAAGCCCTGGCTGGGATGATTTAGTTGGTGTTGGTCCTGCTTTGAGCAGGGGGCTGGACTAGATGACCTCCTGACGTGTCTTCCACCCCTGATATTGTATGATTCTATGTGGCCAGACCCCCTCCCTGAGGTTAGCTGAGCCAGAGAGCCAGGCAGAGAGTGGCAGAGGCAGGAGGAACAGCTGGAAGCTGCAGGAAGGGGTCGCTGCTTTCCAGGAGGGGGGACTGCCTGTGGGGGTCGTGACTCCAGCTGTTCTGGGGTTGTGGGCCCCCCCTTTCCCCCCGATCAGCAGACACAGGTCATCTGTGCCTAGAAGATCGTAAGGTGATAACAACGAGGAGTCCTTGTGGCACGTTAGAGACTAACAAATTTATTTGGGCATGAGCTTTCGTGGGCTACAGCCCACTTCATCAGATGCATGGAGTGGAAAATACAGTAGCAGGTATATATACACAGTACATGAAAAGATGGGAGTTGCCTTACCAAGTGGGGGGTCAGTGCTAACGAGACAATTCAATTAACAGTAGGATACCAAGGGAGGAAAAATCACTTTTGTAGTGGTAATGAGAGTGGCCCATTTCAAACAGTTGACAAGAAGGTGTGAGTAACAGTAGGGGGAAATGAGTATGGGGAAATTAGTTTGTGTAATGACCCATCCACTCCCAGTCTTTATTCAGGCCTAATTTGATGGTGTCCAGTTTGCAAATTAATTCCAGTTCTGCAGTTTCTCGTTGGAGTCTGTTCTTGAAGTTTTTTGTTGTTGAAGAATTGCCACTTTTAAGTCTGTTATTGAGTGACCAGGGAGACTGAGGCGCTCTCCTACTGGTTTTTGAATGTTATAATTCCTGATGTCAGATTTGTGTCCATTTATTCTTTTGCGTAGAGACTGTCCGGTGTGTCCAATGTACATGGCAGAGGGGCATTGCTGGCACATGATGGCATATATCACATTGGTAGATGTGCAGGTGAACGAACCCCTGAAGGTGTGGCTGATGTGGTTAGGTCCTATGATGGTGTCCCTGTCACCTCATACGGTGATAAGTAACGGTCAGCCTGGATTTGTCAAGAACAAATCATGTCAAACCAACCTACAAAAACAACAAGGAGTCTGGTGGCACCTTAAAGACTAACAGATACAGACTAACACGGCTACCCCCTGATACTTCAAACCAACCTATTTTCTTTGACAGGGTAACAAACCTTGTGGATAGGGAGGAAGCAGGGGGTTTCGGACCCTGATCCCAGCTGCCACTGCCCCGGAAGCGCTCTTGGTGAGGACGCTCACCACCGACAGAAAAGTGTGGACATGCCCCACTGCACTAAATGCTGCGGTGGCTGTAAGTCAACCAAATGTAGATCGATTTGGGTTTGTAGTGTAGACGTACCCTGTGAGGGTCTGCGTGCTGCAGCTCTGCTGTCTGGAGCTCCAGACACACACACCCTGTTGCTCTCCCTGCTCCCCCTCCCCCAAAACAGCGCTTCCTCTTCCCGGAACAATCAGCCCTTCCTGCCCTCAGCACAAAGATTGAAAGGGGCCATGCTCGCTAAACTCCAACGGGGTTACACATGGTTACCAGTAGACGAACGCATCAGTGTCTAGTGGCAAGGAATGACTCCGTCAGCAGCCGCCACTGTACAGGGAGCTGCCCCCCATCCGCCCAATCCCCCTCCCGAGTCCCATTCCCCCTGCACCCAGAACCCCCAAACGAGCCCTTGTGCATCCAGATCTCCCCTGCTCCTAGGCTCCCCACCAAGCTGTCTGCACCCAGATTGCCCCTCACAGAACCCTCTCACCCCACACCTGGATCCCCCCATACTAAGCCCCTCCACACTTGGATCCTGCTGCTCTGAGCCTGCCTGCCCCACACCTGGACTGGGGCACAGGGCTGGGCGTGTGTGCGAGACTCTCGCTTGCTATTGGGGTGCGCTCGACGGGGAGTAGCAGGGCCCCAGGGTGTTTCTGGGGCAGGCCTAGCCCTTGCGCTGTGGCAGGGTTGGGTGCAGAGTCCGTGTCCCTTGGGGTGGGGGCCCGCCTCTGTGCAGCCAGTGACCCGCTGTGCTGGACCCTCCCCTCCCATTGCCTTTCTAATGTATTGTCGGCAACGATTTCCATTCTAGTCCAGTGACTGCACGGGGACCTGCCGAGGGCTACTCCGCCATGCCATCCACTACGGCCCCAATCTGGCAAAGCATTGGTTTCAATGGGGATACTCAGGGGCTGAACTTTATGCAACTATTCAATTTATTCATAAATGATCTGGAGAAAGGGGTAAACAGTGAGGTGGCAAAGTTTGCAGACGATACTAAACTGCTCAAGATAGTTAAGACCAAAGCAGACTGTGAAGAACTTCAAAAAGATCTCACAAAACTAAGTGATTGGGCAACAAAATGGCAAATGAAATTTAATGTGGATAAATGTAAAGTAATGCACACTGGAAAAAATAACCCCAACTATACATACAATCTGATGGGGGCTAATTTAGCTACAGCAAATCAGGAAAAAGATCTTGGAGTCATCATGGATAGTTCTCTGAAGATGTCCACGCAGTGTGCAGAGGCGGTCAAAAAAGCAAACAGGATGTTAGGAATCATTAAAAAGGGGATAGAGAATAAGACGGAGAATACATTATTGCCCTTATATAAATCGATGGTACGCCCACATCTTGAATACTGCGTACAGCTGTGGTCTCCCCATCTCCAAAAGGATATACTGGCACTAGAAAAGGTTCAGAGAAGGGCAACTAAAATGATTAGGGGTTTGGAACAGGTCCCATATGAGGAGAGATTAAAGAGGCTAGGACTTTTCAGCTTGGAAAAGAGGAGACTAAGGGGGGATATGATAGAGGTATATAAAATCATGAGTGATGTGGAGAAAGTAGATAAGGAAAAGTTATTTACTTATTCCCATAATACAAGAACTAGGGGTCACCAAATGAAATTAATGGGCAGCAGGTTTAAAACAAACAAAAGGAAGTTCTTCTTCACACAGCGCAGTCAACTTGTGGAACTCCTTGCCTGAGGAGGTTGTGAAGGCTAGGACTATAACAGCATTTAAAAGAGAACTGGATAAATACATGGTGGTTAAGTCCATTAATGGCTATTAGCCAGGATGGGTAAGGAATGGTGTCCCTAGCCTCTGTTTGTCAGAGGGTGGAGATGGATGGCAGGAGAGAGATCACTTGATCATTACCTGTTAGGTTCACTCCCTCTGGGACACCTGGCATTGGTCACTGTTGGTAGACAGGATACTGGGCTGGATGGACCTTTGGTCTGACCCAGTGTGGCCGTTCTTATGTTCTTAAGTGCTGGGCCAGATCATGACCCATCTTCACTGCTAAGGATGTGCTGCCCTTTGGGTATATCCACGCAGCAAAGAAAAACCCGCGGCTGGCCCGTGCGAGCCAACTCAGGCTCACGAGGCCTGTGCTGCGGGGCTGTGTGGGCTTCCGGACTGGGGCTGGCACCAGGACTCTAGGATCCTTCAGGATGGGAGGGTCCCAGAGCTCCGGCTCTAGTCCAAGCCCCGGAAGTCTGCACAGCAATGAAATAACCCTGCAGCATGAGCCTCACGAGCCCACGTCGGCTGCTGCCAGCCGCAGGTTTTTCTTTGCTGTGTAGTGTAGACGTACCCTTAAAGTCTTCCGTGCTTGACATACAATAATAATATAGACAGATATACCTCTCTCATAGAGCTGAGAGGGACCCTGAAAGCTCATCGAGTCCAGCCCCCTGCCTTCACTAGCAGGACCAAATACTGATTTTTGCCCCAAATCCCTAAGTGGCCCCCTCAAGGATTGAACTCACAACCCTGGGTTTAGCAGGCCAATGCTCAAACCACTGAGTTATAGTATGGAAATATTAGTATTACCACGCTGCTCCGTGGAGCCATAGAGATGTGCTAATACGCCTCGTAAGGAATCTACTACAACAGTTTTCCATTAGGCAAAACTTGAAAGACAATCAATTTACAAACACCTAGAAGCAGAGGTGACACGAGGGGGGGGCATGCGGGGTTACATGTCCCCCAAGGTTGATCATCACACGGTGTGGTCGTCCCCCTCCCTGTGGGGGAGCTGAGAGGAGCTGGGCTGGGCAGGGAGAGGCAGAGGCAGGAGGAACAGTTGGGAGCTGCATGGAGTGGTCACTTCTTCCAAGGGGTGTGTGTGTGTGTGTGCTGCTTTCCGGGGGAGGGGGTGGGGGGAGCGGCTGCCTGTGTGAGGGTAGTGACTCACACTGTTCTGGGGTTGTGCTCCCTCCTTATGACCGTGCACTGATCATCTCTGCCTAGAAGATAATAAGGTGATAAGCAACAGCATGAATTTGTCAAGAACAAATCATGTCAAACCAACCTAACAGCTTTCTTTGACATAGGGCGACCAGACAGCAAGTGTGAAAAATCGGGACGGGGGTGGGCGGTAATAGGAGCCCATATAAAAAAAAAGCCCCAAATATCAGGACTGTCCCTATTAAATCGGGACATCTGGTCACCCTACTTTGACAGGGTAACAAGCCTTGTGGCTGGGGGGGAGCTGATATCGGTGGTATATCTTGGCTTTCATAAGGCTTTTCATAATGTCTTGCATGACCTTCTGATAAAATAACTAGGGAAATACAACCCAAATGAAGCTACTATAAGGTGGTGCGTAACTGGTTGGAAAACCATTCCCAGACAGTACTTATCAGTGGTTCACAGTCAAGATGGAACGATGTATCAAGTGGGGTCCTGCAGGGATCAGTTCTGGGTCCAGTTCTTTTCAATATCTTCATCAATGATTTAGATCATGGCATAGAGAGGACACTTATAAAGTTTGTGGACGATACCAAGCTGGGAGGGGTTGCAACTGCTTTAGCAGACAGGATTAAAATTCAAAATGATCTGGACAAACTGGAGAAATGGCCAGAAGTAAATAGGATGAAATTCTATGCAAAGTACTCCACTTAGGAAGGAACAATCAGTTGCACACATACAAATGGGAAGGAGTTTGGCAGAAAGGGAACTGGGGTCACAGTGGATCACAAGCTAAATATAAATCAATAGTGTAACACTGTCTGTTGCAAAAAAAGCAAACATCATTCTGGGATTTACAGTAACTCCTCACTTAAAGTCGTCCTGCTTAACGTTGTTTCGTTGTTACGTTGCTGATCAATTAGGGAACATACTCATTTAAAGTTGTGCAATGCTCCACTCTTACGTTGTTTGGTTGCCTGCTTTCTCCACAGCCCCTCCTCCCCACAGTGCCTCCCGGCCGCCAGCAGACCCCGCGGATCAGCGCCTTCCCCCGCCTCCCCCCGCCTCCTGCCTGCGGCAATCAGCTGGCTTGCGGTGTTTTGGAGGCAGGAGGGAGGGGGGAGGAGTGAGGACTCAGCGCGCCTCCCCCCTCCCTCCCCTGCCTCCCGAACGAGGCAATCAGATGGCTTGTGGCATTTAGAAGGGAGGGGAGGGAGGGGGGAGGAGCCAGGACGCAGCGTGCGAAGTAAAGGGGGAGGAGGTGGGGGGAGAGGAGAGCGGGTCAAGGGTGGGGGCTTGGGGGAAGGGGTGGAGTGGGCGGGCTGAGGGTTGAGTCCCCCGCCCCTGGTGCTTGCAGAGTAGGGGAAGCTGCCCTGGAACCTAACCCCCCCTATTTACATTAATTCTTATGGGGAAATTGGATTCACTTAACATCGTTTCACTTAAAGTCGCATTTTTCAGGAACATAATTACAACGTTAAGTGAGGAGTTACTGTATTAGTAGGAGTGTTGTAAGCAAGACACAAGAAGTAATTCTTCCATTCTACTCCACACTGATTAGGCCTCAAGTCAAGTATTGTGTCCAGTTCTGGGCACCACATTTCAGGAAAGATGTGGACAAATTGGAGGAAGTTCAGAGAAGAGCAACAAAAATGATTAAAGGTCTAGAAAACATGACCTATGAGGGAAGATTGAAAAAATTGGGTTTGTTTAGTCTGGAGAAGAGAAGACTGAGGGGAGGGACATGATAACATTCTTCAAGCAAGTACAGAAAAGGTTGTTACAATGAGGAGGGAGAAAAATTATTTTCCTTAACCTCTGAGGATAGGACAAGAAGCAATGGGCTTAAATTGCATCAAGGGCGATTTAGGTTGGACATTAGGAAAATCTTTCTAACTGTCAGGGTGATTAAGCACTGGAATAAATTACCTAGGGAGGATGTTCAATCTCCATCACTGGGGATTTTTAAGAGCAGGTTGGACAAACACCTGTCAGGGTTGGTCTAGATAATACTTAGTCCTGCCTTGAATGCAGGAGACTGGACTAGATGACCTCTCGAGGTCCTTTCCAGATTTCCAGCCCCATGATTCTATCTTTATAGAGGCTACAGGCATGATTCTGATCTGAACACAGGAGTAGCCTCACTGACTTCAATGGAGTCACTCTGGATTTACTTAAGAGCAGAGTTTGGCCCTGCTTGATTCTGTCTTTCCTGTGTTTTAGAACTAGGGTGACCATATGTCCCAATTTTATAGGGACAGTCCCAATTTTGGGGTCTTTTTCTTATATAGGCTCCTATTACCCCCCACCCTCTGTCCCGATTTTTCATACTTACTGTATGGTCACCCTATTTAGAACGGTCACTTTTCCACTATCACAAACTTAACAGTGATGAATGCTATCGAGTGGTTATCATTAATCTACCGTCAAGTAATGGAACGTCTCACAAGAATTAGCGCACAAAGAGAACTAAGATATTGAACAAGTTGGCCATGTAAGATTCACACAGGTGCTCTCAATTCAAACACACACACACACACACACACACACACACTTATATTCTAACTGAAGCGGACTCTCGTGTCAGTCTAATACAGGACATATATTTACAGGTAAAGGAAGTTATTTAACAGGAATTCACTGGTTTTCAACTAGATAACACCTTGCTCCCATCAGTGGCAAATTGATACGTAATTGGTTTAAGCCAAAGAGGCGTAGGTGGGAATCCAGTTTAGGGGTCCACTTCTCTGATTCTGCAGAAAACCATCTCTTTTGTCTGGGAAAGCTTTTTCTTTCAGAAATAAACAGGATGGTTTGAAAGCATTTATAGTTTTTCCCCCTTAACCTAGGTAATTTAATTGATCTTATGACAGTGAGAGACAATACCAGAAAAGCAGCTATTAGGAAAAAACTTTCTAACTAAGGATAGTTAAGAATAGGCCTCCAAGAAAGGCTGTAGAATCCTGGTCATTGGAGGTTTTTAAGAACAGGATAGAAAAACAGGTCTAGAGATAACCTGGTCCTGCCTCAGCACAGGAGGCTGGACTAAATGATCTCTGGAGGTCCCTTCCATCCCCACATTTCTGGGTTTCGATGACTCTCCTCAGCTAGCACAGTTTAAGATCAGAACCAGAGAGATTTCAGATCTTAGTAAAACTAGTTTGTCTAAGTTAGCGACATAATATTTGCAAATGATTAGCTATGTAATTATGTAATCTAAACACTAAAAGAAAATAGGTTGTAATTAGCAAAAAAAGCTCTGTAAAATTAGCAGTGTCTCATAACCAGAGAGAGACTGTTTAAAACTTAGTAAAATTAGCTTAAAACTTGGATTTTGTCATCAGCTCATCCCAACTTCATGTCTCTTTGTCCAGGGAAGTTTCCCTCTTCTTTGGGTTCTGGGTTCAGAACAGGCTGGTGGTTCCCCGGGTTAGGAGAAGGAGAAGAAGTCACAGCTTTGAGTGGGTCTGTGCAGCTATTTCTTTATTGAGCTGCGAGACCTGCCCTTTGGGGTCTTGGTTTTGCTCCAGAGCACACTGCGGGGCTCGCTGTTTTCAGCCAGGAAGACAATTCAGGGGGTGTTTCCCATTCTTTAGCTGGAATTGAGGGTCACGGGCAGCTTGGGGGTTTTGTTTAGCTTGAAACTTCTTGGATCCTAGTCTGTTTCCAGACGCACCAACTCACTGGCCAGAGGAGGATTGTAGCAAAAGTCTCTAATCTTACTCAGAGGAGGAGCATCTTTCATAGGGTGGGTTTCTTCAGGGTTTTGGAGGGGTGTCTGGGTAGAGCCTGGCCCAGCTCCTATTGGTTTGACAGTCATACCTGTTTAGCAGGTGATAGCTTTTAGCATACTGGTTTCTGACATGTGTTCCTCACAGTAACCAGGAGGTGGCAGCCTTGTATTACAAATGTGTTTCAGTTCTTATTTCAGTGGATGACAGCAAGGTGACAGTCCAACAATCCAGCTTGGTTAAATTCCAGGGATTAATGAAAAAGAACATTTCACTTCTTTCTCTCTCAGGCATACCCTATCTATCAATTTATATGGACATCAAGGCTATCCAGAGACAGGATAATTCATGATAAAATGTTTTGGAAGGGCTCCTCAACCTCTTGCTTCAGGGTTTAAGACAAGCTCTAACTAATGGACAGCAGGATGAGAGCTCATGTGAGATGCAGTGTTGGTGTAGCCATGTTGGTCTCAGGATATTAGAGACACAAGTGGGTGAGGTCATATCTTTTATTGGACCAACTTCTGTTGGGGAGAGAGACCAGCTTTCAAAGAAGAGCTCTGTATAAACTCGAAAGCTTGTCTCTCTCCCCAACAGAAGTTGGTCCAATAAAAGATATGACCTCACTCACCTTATCTGGCTAATGTGAGAGGCAGATTATTCCATATCTGCCTAGAACATAAGAACGGCCATCCTGGGTCAGATCAAAGGTCCATCTAGCCCAGTATCCTGTCTTCCGACAGTGGCCAGTGCCAGGTGCCCCAGAGGGAGTGAACAGAGCAGGTAACCATCAAGTGATCCATCCCTTGTCGCTCATTCCCAGCTTCTGGCAAACAGAGGCTAGGGACTCTAGTTCTTTTTTGAACCCTGTTATAACCTACTGAGGGGATCTTACATCTAGTACTGGCCGCTGTCAGAGACAAGGTATTGGAATAGATGGATCTCAGCTCTGATCCACTGAGGCAACTCCTGCGTTCCAATTTTCCTTTTTATGCTATTTCATCTCTTTTATTTAATACCATTCATAATCCTAAGAGATAACCAGTCTTCACTGAGTGTAACGATCCTTTACAGGAGACCTGTCACAGGTCCTCCTGGCCCTGTAAAGAGCAATACACATTGTACAGCTTTCACTACCAGAGGCATCACTCGCAGTAATGAACAACCAGCTAATCCTGTGTCAACGTGATTCTGATTTGTTTCTATAGTAAGTCAGTACAAATCAGGAAAAATAAAGGAAGCAGTAAGTTTCCACTCACTCAAAAGCATTTGTTTCTGTGTCTTGTAGGACACATTCTTCATTGCTTTAAACTGAGCTATGACCAGCTGTAAATGTGCCCCAGTGGGTCACAACTGAGGATGCCAAATTCAGGACAAACTGCTGAGAAATAGGACAGATACAACCCAAAATGGGTGGTTATTCTTCCATAGGATATACCAAA
This sequence comes from Terrapene triunguis, assembly GCF_002925995.2. Taxonomy (NCBI): domain Eukaryota; kingdom Metazoa; phylum Chordata; order Testudines; family Emydidae; genus Terrapene; species Terrapene triunguis. Next base: position 3,488,357 of record NW_020664462.1, on the reverse strand, counting down.
CCCGCCACAAAAGTAAACTCCTGTTTCACCACACTGGCTAACAAGAAGTCATAAAAGCAGTTTCCTTGGGCATTCCAGTTCTTCTATCACCACCAAAAACCACTGGATTCACAGATGAGTGGTCTTTAAAACCAATTTCATCAAATGAAAGGTTCTTCTGATCCCAAAGGACCAGCCACACACCCAGGTCAATATGTAACTTAGATCTTACCCAAAAATCACGCTGATGCCAATCCTTTAGTATCTAAAATCTAAAAGTTTATTCATAAAAAAGAAAGAAAGAAAGAAAGGAGAGAGTTAAAATTGGTTAAAGGAATCAAATACATACAGTAATTGCAAAGTTCTTGGTTCAGGCTTGTAGCAGTGATGGAATAAACTGCTGGCTTAAGTCAAGTCTCTGGCTGCTTCCAAATCATTGGAAGGTCCTCAGTCCCTTGGTTAGAACGCTCCCATTAGTATAGTCCATATTCCAGAGGTTTGGGCAGGAAAGAGGCTGGAGCAGGATAGAGGCAAAATGGAGGGGTTTCCAGGGCCTTTTATATCCTCTGCCATGTGGAGAGAAACCCATTGTTCTTACTGTGGAAAATTACAGCAACAAGATGGAGTTTGGAGTCACATGGGCAAGTCATATGTCCATGCATTTCGCCTAGTCATTGCAGGAAGCTGTTACCTCTCCTCCAGGCAGCACGTTTACTCCATGACAGTCCACTCAGTGTAGATGGGCGTCTCCCATGGTTCATTGTGAGTTAAATGTCCTTTTTATGGGCCACTCAATTTGAATAGTCCCTCCAAGATGGGTGCTGGCTAACTATTTCCTGGGCATTACCCCAGGAGCAAACATTTGAAATCCAGGTATAGAGCCAATACTCATAATTTCAAATACAAAAACGATACATGCATATAGATAGCATAATCATAACAAGCAAATCATAACCTTTTCATAGACATCTTACATGCCACATTTTGTACAAGATTTGTTGCAAATATATAACAGTGGTTGCAACAACGATCTACACGGTGATATTTTACTCAGTTAACGTCACATCAGCTAACATCCAGAGCAGAGCTCTGGAGAAGATTTGAAAAGAAAGGCTGAACTAAAAAATGTGTAATACACCTCTACCCCAATATAACGCAACCCGATATAACACGAATTCTGATATAACACGGTAAAGCAGCGCTCCAGGGGGACGGGGCTGCGCACTCCGGCGGATCAAAGCAAGTTCGATATAACACAGTTTCACCTATAACGTGATAAGATTTTTTGGCTCCTGAGGACAGCGTTATATCGAGGTAGAGGTGTATATAATACCTGCCTTCCCCTGGGCTTTAATTTATCATTTTAGCATGTGTTAGAGTACACCTTGCCTTGTCTTTTGGCTGGAGTTTTAGAAGGGGTTGGACTGACATAAAACTAATTACAAACCTTTAAATCCTCCTCAAGACAAGGCCTCAGAAGCCAACATAAATTCAAGCATTTCTTAACATAAGAGACCCCGTGCCTGCCAGAGCACTCAGCAATGTCAGTAGCAGGGTATGGGCCTGGCTCTTCTCCTCTGGGTGGGAGCGATAAGCTAACCATAGACCACAGGGAGATTGTAGATCAGCTAGGAGGCGGTCCCTTATCAAATTGATCTAGAAGATAAAAGCCAGAGCATCTTATTTGGACATAAGCCAGGAGCCTGCAAGGCCATCTCTGGCATAGGGGGCTGGTTATCCATTTTTCAAGCAGGCCAGCATGCTGTTTATGTTACACACTGGACGTTACTTGGTTCCAAAGCAGACAGCGTATCTCACTTTATAAGGCTTTTTGTGCTGGGCTCCACCTAAACCAAAAGAGAACCAGACTGCTGGCATGTACAATTAAAAAGGTTGTAGAGAATTTTTTAAAACTAAGGGCTGGGAGAAAGCCGAGTGGCCTGGCGGAGCACACAGCTTGGGGGGAGACATCCCTTAGGGATGAACTGATTAAAGGGTTCCGCAGGGGTCTGTTTTGGGACCGGCTCTTTTCAATATCTTCATTAACGACTTACATATTGGCATAGAAAGTACGCTTATTAAGTTTGCGGATGATACCAAACTGGGAGGGATTGCAACTGCTTTGGAGGACAGGGTCATAATTCAAAATGATCTGGACAAATTGGAGAAATGGTCTGAGTTAAACAGGATGAAGTTTAACAAAGACAAATGCAAAGTGCTCCACTTAGGAAGAAAAAATCAGTTTCACACATACAGAATGGGAAGAGACTGTCTAGGAAGGAGTACGGCAGAAAGGGATCTAGGGGTTATAGTGGACCACAAGCTAAGTATGAGTGAACAGTGTGATGCTGTTGCAAAAAAAGCAAACATGATTCTGGGATGTATTAACAGGTGTGTTGTGAGCAAGACACGAGAAGTCATTCTTCCGCTCTACTCTGCTCTGGTTAGACCTCAGCTGGAGTATTGTGTCCAGTTTTGGGCACCGCATTTCAAGAAAGATGTGGAGAAATTGGAAAGGGTCCAGAGAAGAGCAACAAGAATGATTAAAGGTCTTGAGAACATGACCTATGAAGGAAGGCTGAAAGAATTGGGTTTGTTTAGTTTGGAAAAGAGAAGACTGAGAGGGGACATGATAGCAGTTTTCAGGTATCTAAAAGGGTGTCATAAGGAGGAGGGAGAAAACTTGTTCACCTTAGCCTCTAAGGATAGAACAAGAAGCAATGGGCTTAAACTGCAGCAAGGGAGGTCTAGGTTGGACATTAGGAAAAAGTTCCTAACTGTCAGGGTGGTTAAACACTGGAATAAATTGCCTAGGGAGGTTGTGGAATCTCCATCTCTGGAGATATTTAAGAGTAGGTTAGATAAATGTCTATCAGGGATGGTCTAGACAGTATTTGGTCCTGCCATGAGGGCAGGGGACTGGACTCGATGACCTCTCGAGGTCCCTTCCAGTCCTTGAATCTATGAATCTATGTATCTATGAAAGGGGTAACTTTATATCCTAATAAAGAGGCTAGGAGAGACTTGGTAAAGTACAGGTAGGAGCTGGGGACGAACATTCAAACAGAAAAGAGTCCCAGTTAAAGAATACACCTGAAGCGACTGAATATTGAGAAATTGTACAAGTTCTTATATACAAATGGTAGAAGTCTAAATACTGAGATGGGTGAACTAGAGTGCCTGGCATTATTGATATTGATCTTATAGTCATCACGGAAACTTGGTGGAATGAGGCTGATCAATGGGACACGGTAATACCAGCATACAAAATAGATAGCAATGACATAATGGGTCACACTGGTGGGAGAAGGGTAATATATGTGAAAGAAAGTATAGTCAAGTAAAGTAAGCATCATAAATGAATCAAACTGTACCATAGAACCTCTATGGGTAGAAATGCCATGCTTGAACAGTAGGAGTAGAGCAGTAGGAATATACTACCGACCACCTCACCAGGACGGTGATGGTGAAATGCTGAGGTAGATTAGAGAGGCTACAAAGGCAGAAACGCAATAGCAACGGATATTTCCCCATATTGACTGGCCATGTGTCAGCTCAGCAAGGGAGGCAGACATAGAAATTCTGACACCACAACTGCTTGTTGGAGCAGCTAGTCCTGGAACCCACAACGGGAGAGGCAGTTTTTGATGTCGTCCTAAGCGGAGCACAGGATCTGGTCCAAGAGGCGAATATAGCTTAACAGCTTGGTAATAACAACCATGATGCAATTAACGTTAACATTCTTGTAGGGGGGAAGTACCAAAGAAACCCACCACAGTAGCATTTCACTTCAAAAAGAGGAACTACACAAAAATGAGGAGCCTAGTTAAATGGAAATTAAAAGGAACAGTCACAAGAGTAAATTGCCTGCAAGCTGCATGGAGACAATTTAAAACACCGTAACAGAAGCTCAGAGTAAATGCGTGGATGAGACGATGGTGTAGGGAGGCGGGGGTTAGATTTATTAGGAACTGGGGAAACTTTGGGGGGAAGGGGGGAGCCTATACAGGAAGGCTGGGCTCCAACTAAACCAAAATGGAACCAGATTGCTGGCACTTAAAATTAAAAAGGTCGTAGAACAGCTTTTAAACTAAGGGCTGGGGGAAAGCCAACAGGTGCCGAGGAGCACGTGGTTCAGACAGAGACATCCCTTAGCGGAGGATCTATTAATGGAGATTCTCTATACTCCATTATAAGTAAGGATGAGAGGATGGAAGATGATAAAACACAGGTAGAATCGGATGAGAAACAGCCAAATGAAAAAGAGTCCCATTCAATTACATCATGTAATAACAGAGAAATAAAAAGTGACGAGTTTTTATGTGCTAACATACAAATTCTAGAAGTCTAAATAATAAGATGGGTGATCTAGAGTGCTTCATATTAAATGAGGATATTGATATACTAGGCATCACAGAAACTTGGTGGAATGAGGATAATCAATGGGACACAGTAATATCAGGGTACAAAATATATTGGAAGGACTCAACATGTCGTGCTGGTGGGGGAGTGGCACTGTATGTGAAAGAAAGCGTAGAATCAAATGAAGTAAAAATCGTAAATGAACCAAACTGTACCATAGAATCTCTATGGATAGTAATTCCATGCTCTAATAATAAGAATATATCAGTAGAATATAGTACCGACCACCTGACCAGGATGGTGATAGTGACTGTGAAATGCTCAGGGAGATTAGAGAGGCTTTAAAAATAAAAAACTCAATAATAATGGGGAATTTCAACTATCCCCATATTGACTGGGTACATGTCACTTCAGGACGGGATGCAATGATAAAGTTTCTTGACACCTTAAATGACTGCTTCTTGGAGCAGCTAGTCCTGGAACCCACCAGAGGAGAGGCAATTCTTGATTTAGTCCTAAATGGAGCACAGGATCTGGTCCAAGAGGTGACTATAGCTGGACCACTTGGAAATAGTGACCATCATATAATTAAATTTAATATCCCTGTGACGGGGAAAATGCCACAGCAGTCCAATACATTAGCATTTTATTTCAGAAAGGGGAACTACACAAAAATGAGGCTAAAGAACAAGGAGTACTTGTGGCACCTTAGAGACTAACAAATTTATTTGCTTATGCCCAAATAAATTTGTTAGTCTCTAAGGTGCCACAAGTACTCCTGTTCTTTTTGCTGATATAGACTAACACGGCTACGATTCTGAAAAATGAGGAAGTTAGTTAAACAGAAATTAAAGGGTGCAGTGCCAAAAGTGAAATCCCTGCAAGCTGCATGGAAACTTTTAAAAGACACCATAATAGAGGCTCAACTTAAATGTATACCCCAAATTTAAAAATATAGTAAGAGAACCAAAAAAGTGCCACCGTGGCTAAACAACAAAGTAAAAGAAGCAGAGAGAGGCAAAAAGGCATTCGTTAAAAAGTGGAAGTTAAATCCTAGTAAGGAAAATAGAAAGGAGCATAAATTCTGGAAAGTGAAGTGTAAAAATATAATTAGGAAGGCCAAAAAAGAATTTGAAGAACAGTTAGCCAAAGACTCAAAAAATAATAGCAAATTTTTTTTAAGTACATCACAAGCAGGAAGCCTGCTAAACAACCAGTGGGGCCACTGGACAATCAAGATGCTAAAGGAGCACTCAAGGATGATAAGGCCATTGTAGAGAAACTAAATGAATTCTTTGCTTTGGTCTTCGTGGCTGAGGATGTGAGGGAGATTCCCAAAGCTGAGCCATTCTTTTGAGGTGACAAATCTGAGGAACTGTCCCAGATTGAGGTGTCATTAGAGGAGATTTTGGAACAAATTGATAAATTAAACAGAAATAAGTCATCAGGACTAGATAGTATTCATCCAAGAGTTATAAAGGAACTCAAATGTGAAACTGCAGAACTACTAACTGTGTTTTGTCGCCTATCATTTAAATCAGCTTCTGTACCAAATGACTGGAGGATAGCTAATGTGAGGTCAATTTCTAAAAAGGGCTCCAGAGGTGATCATGGCAATTACAAGCCAGCAAGCCTGACTTCATTACCGGGCAAATTGGTTGAAACTATAGTAAAGAACAGAATTGTCAGATACATAGATGAACATAATTGGTTAGGGAAGAGTCAACATGGTTTTTGTAAAGGGAAATCATGCCTCACCAATCTACTAGAATTCTTTGAGGGGGTCAACAAGCATATGGACTAGGGTGATCCAATCAAGATAGTGTATTTGGACTTTCAGAAAGTTTTGACAAGGTACCTTGAGCAAACTAAGTAGTCATGGAATAAGAGGGAAGGTCCTCCTGTGGCCCCCTAACTGGTTAAAAGATAGGAAACAGTAGGAATAAATAGTCAGTTTTCACAATTGAAAGAGGTAAATAGCAGGGTCCCCTCAAGGATCTGTACTGATCTATGTATGATCTAGAAAAGGGGGTAAACAGCGAGATGGCAAAATTGCTCAAGGTTATTAAGTTCAAAGCTGACTGTGAAGGGTTACAAAGGGGTCTCAAAAAATTGAGCGGCTGAGCAAAAAAACAAAACGGCTGATGAAATCCAATGTAGATAAATGCAAAGTAATGCACAGTGGAAAATATATTCCCAACTATATATTCAGAATGATGGGGCCTAAATTAGCTGTTACTAATGGGGGAGAGGGATTGCTCTCTCACAGTGGCTTGAGCATTGACCTGCTGAACCCAGGATTGTGAGCTCAATCCTTGAGAGGGCCATTTAGGAATCTGGGGCAAAAATCTGTCTGGGAATTGGTCCTGTTGCTTTGAGTAGGGTGTTGGACTAGATGACCTCCTGAGGTCCCTTCTAATCCTGATATTCTACTCAAGAAAGAGATCTTGAAGTCGTTATGGATAGTTGTCTAAAAACATCCACTCAGTGTGCAACAGCAGTGAGAATGCTGACAGAATGTTAGGAACTACACGCAAAGGAGTAGATAAAACAGGTAATATTATAATGCTGCTATATAAATCCATGATATGCCCACACCATGAATTCTGCCTGCAGTTCTCGTTGCCCCGTTTCAAAAAAGATATTTTAGAATGGGAAAAGACACAGAGAAGGACAACAAAAATGATTAGGGGTATGGAACAGCTTCCTCGTGAGGGAAAATTAAAAAGACTGGAACTGTTCAGATTAGAAGAGAGATGACTAAGGGGGGGAATATGATAAAAGTCTATAAAATCATGACTGGTGTGGAGAAAGTGAATAGGGAAGTGTTATTTACCTCCTTCACAAAACCCAACAACCAGGGGTCACCTAATGAAATGAATAGGCAACAGGTTTTAAATAACCATAAGGAAGTACTTCTTCACACAACACATAGTCAACCTGTGGAACACATTACCATGGGATGTTGTGAAGGCCAAAAGTATACTGGTTTCAAAGAAGAATTAGATAAGTTAATGGAGGCTAAGTCCATCAATGGCCATTAGCCAAGATGCTAATAGCTCCAGGTGTCCCTAAGCCTCTGACGGCCAGATGCTGAAAGTGGATGACAGGGGAGGTATCACTCAATAATTGCCCTGTTCTATTCATTCCCTCTGAAGCATCTGGCAGAGGCCACTGTCAGAAGACAGGATACTGGGCTAGGTGGACCATTAGTCTGACCCAGTGTGGCCTTTCTTATGCTTCTGCATCACTTAGTTCACTCTGGAGTGAGAAGAGGGCATGATCCCAGGGGGAAGATGGGAGAGCAACATCTGGGAGGGGGCTTGAGATGAGCTAGCATGAGGAGGAGGGCATAAGAAGAAGCCCATGTTGTGAAGAAGCAGCAGTGCCTCCTCATAACCAATCCTGACCTGTGCTGAGCCACTATCCCAACTCACCATGTAGAAGGAAGATGGGGTTAAGCGAGCTATGCAGCAGGGAGAAGCTCCATCTCCTAACTACCAGGTTTTGCAAGCTTACCCAGGCAAAGTCGAGTGTCAGGATTCTGGCTGAATGGGGTGGGGTGGGTCAGGCATTGAAGAGGCAACATGTCGCCAAACCCTGCCCTGTCTCCATGGTGATTTATTGGGCTAAGTACTGGGGGGAGTTTTGATTTCTCCGCTATCCGTGTTGGCAAATGCTGAGCTGTTAATGGCAGCCATTGGAACCGGCAGAGCCTAACTCACTGTGGAACTAGGCCCGATCCAAGCCCTGCTGCTATGGGAACAGTGTTAGCACCTGCTCTGCTGCAGGGTGGAGCTCACATGGCTGACTCGGAAGTGGATCGTGGCAGGATACTGGGGCTCAACGGAGAAGCTCATCATAGGAGGATGAGGCCTGATTTTGACCTTCTTTGGCCTGTCTCACCCACCACTTCAGTGGCGCTATTTCTGATTTACACCAGCGTCAGATGAGAATTGAGCCCAGGCCAAAGAGGCTGGCCAATTGGCTTTAGCGTCAAAACGGCCAAGAGCGTCTGTGCTACTGAGGCAAAAATGAGCAATGAAACCTTGCAAAAGGGCCGCTGAGAAGCAGAGGGTGAAATTTACTCCTGCTCTGGCCCCTCTATGCAGGAGTGAATTTCAGCTCCACAGTGCCGTACCAGCCACAAAAGCCTTTAGTATCAGAATATCAGCACATGTAGCAGTGGCTGGGAACCACAGTAATAAGATACAGTGCTATTTTGATCTATCTTCTGGCCTGTCTACACTGGGAGACATTACATTGAAGTCCCTGTGGTTGCACTGGTGTAAAAGTAGTGAGAGATCAAAATGGGACTCATGTTTATTATAACTGAACACATATGTTCACAGGAATCAGCTATTATTTAACAGGCATTAACAAAGCTATTACAGTTAAATTGCACGCACAGTTAATTCAGTTCCAGGATGCTTCATCTGAAGCGTTATGGCTTTAATTTACCTCCTTGCCACTGGCATTGAAGTATAAATGCCAGGCAGGAGATTTACACCATTAAATAAGCATTACTTTGTGGAAGGTAAAAATGGCTAGGCCAGATGTTTCCGCCAATGTGCAGAATTCCATTGAGCCATGAAGAACGGAGGATGGCTTAAGGATGTTTTACATGGTGCTTGGTAATGGAGATTTTATATATTCAAGTGCTGACGCAGCAGCAGCAGAAAAAGTCTTGCTAAGTTAAAGTACACTGTAACAGTGGAAATACTCAGTTGAAAGAACTACAGTACAGAATGTACAGACGTCATTGCTCATGTGTATTTGAAGTTCTGTGCGCACTCTTGCCTTCTACTGGATGGCATGTTAGACATGCTCAAATGGGGGTGTGTGACTATGTATAGGCTGGAGGCCTGCAACAGGGCTATAAACTCAAATCCCACTGATGCTAAGGCCACGTCTACACTACCTGCCGGATCAGTGGGTAGTAATCGATCTATCGGGGATCAATTTATCGCGTCTTGTCTAGACGCGATAAATCGATCCCCGAATCAACGCCCGTACTCCACCTCGGCAGGAGGAGTAAGCGGAGTCGACGGGGGAGCCGCAGCGGTCGACTTGTCGCCATGAGGACGGCCAGGTAAGTTGAACTAAGATACTTCGACTTCAGCTACGCGAATAGCGTAGCTGAAGTTGCGTATTTTAGATTGATCCCCCCCAGTGTAGACCAGCCCTTAGGGTGATGCTCAAGACAGATTTGCAGAAGTGCCTAGGAAATTTGTCCTGTGTGCTGGCCCTGGTTTGCTTTCATTCTCCATTTGCTCAAGTCATCGAGGGCTGTGGGTTTTTATTTGATTGGAGCAGGGTTCTATTCTGATTGACCCACGTGGGCAGTAGAGCAGATGGACACAACCTATGTATGAACTGTAACCTGTGCATAGCAGCAGCACAAGGTCTATATACCACTTAAGACCCATTAACATAGGTGTAGGCATTGTGCTGGCCTGCTGACGGGGTGAATTTCACTTTGTGGGCCAAATCCTCAGATGGTGTAAATCAATTTAGCTAACAGAGCTAATTTACACCAGCTGAGGATCTTGTCCTAGGGCAATATGGGACCACACTCACTTACAAGATGTCAGTTTGGTTGGGATAGACGTGGTTGCGACTGGATCTGGGTCTGGTTCCGATCTTTCCCAGGTTGGTGAGCATTTGGGCCCAGGATTTTTGCCCCCTCTAGAGGTTATAGTGTCAATTATTAGCAACTTTTAAAAAATAATTCAGCTAAGTCTCAAACATGCTGACTGCTTTGCTTGATAAGTTCCTGGTTGCTAGCTCTGTCACTTATGTGCATTTTTCCTGATAGCCAAAGGATCATTGTTAAATTCTGCATCATAATGTTAGTGTTTGTGCCTTGATGCGCTGTCATCGAGTAGCGATGCAACATCACAGCACTCACCCTCAACAGAGGACTCTGTTCCTCTTGGGATGCAGGACAAACTGATGAAAATGCAGGAAAAGTAGTAAACTCCCTGGCAAAATAATGCATGTGAGTTAGGAGACATAAAACAAAGTGCCTTGGAAATAAAGTAACTGCTTGTTTCCAGTATCAAGGGGTAGCCGTGTTAGTCTGTATCTACAAAAACAACAAGGAGTCTGGTGGCACCTTAAAGACTAACAGATTTATTTGGGCATAAGCTTTTGTGGGTAAAAGTGAGGTTTTTACCCACGAAAGCTTATGCCCAAATAAATCTGTTAGTCTTTAAGGTGCCACCAGACTACTTGTTGCTTGTTTCCAGTTTGCTTCAGCTGCCCAGGGCAGCTAAGTCATCCTCAGCATGAAACAATGTCTTATTTTGCAGTATTCTCTTTTTCATAAATCCATAGATTCCAAAGCTAGAAGGGACAACTGTGATCATATAGTTTGACCTTCTGTATAACACATGACATAGAAGTTCCCTAAAATAATTCCTATTGCGCATTTAAAGCATATTTCAAGTCTGTCTGCCTACAACTGCTCAGTGATCTGGATTCTAGATCAAACTTTCTTCTTTAATAAGCTGAGATCAGTTTTTTATTTTGCAACTTTGTTGTAGATTTTGAAACTAGAATTTAAAATGATGATGGTTCTTTCCCCAGTTAAAAGCATATGATAAATAACACAGCCAATACATTTGAATGCTGTCACCTATTTATTATTATAGTTGCCCTTGCAAGTTGTAACTAGAGATAGTTGGCATTTTTCCCGTGGAAAGTTTTCCTGATGAGAAAATACAGTTTTGTCCCAAAGCTGAAATTTCCCCAGGAAAATGTCCACTCTGATAAAAACAAATATTTCTCAGTGTGAAACGTGGAAGTGAAAATTCTCATTTCATTTCAATTTAAAGTGATTTTTGTTTTTTCTGTGGTGTGAAAAATACCAAAGCATCATTCTAAATCAAAACGAAATGAATTCATTTTGTCTCCAAAACACTGATTCCAAATGAAAATTATCCTGTCAAATCAGTTTGAAACTTCCCATGGGAAAAACCAACATTTTTCAGCTGAAATTTTGAGCAAAGATTTATCATTACAAATTTCTCGCCGGAAATGTTTTGGTGTTCTGATCTGTTCTGGCCTCAATTGAGATCTGGGCCCCATCATGCTGGATGCTGAACAGACTGTGAGAGGCAGTCTCACCTGCCTGGAAGAGTTTACAATCTAAACAGATAAGTTGGACAAAGGGCAAAAGAAAGGGTGTTTTATTATCTAAACCCAGATACAGAGAGATAGCATATTGGGATCAAATACACCTCTACCCCGATATAACGCGGTCCTCGGGAGACAAAAAATCTCACCGCGTTATAGGTGAGACTGCTTTGGCCCCTCCGTTCCTTGTTCCCTGATGGCCCCCTCCAGAGACCCCTGTCCCTAATCACCCCCAGGATCCCACCCCCTACCCAACCCCCCTACTCCCTGTCTCCTGACTGCTCCGACCCCTACCCACACCCCCTGACAGGCACTCACCGACAGCGGCGGGAAGTGGAGCAATGTGGCCCCAGCCCGCTCCACTCCGCCACCTCCCAGCCGCGGCACTCCGCTTCCCACCGCCGGTGAGTGTGGGGAGGTTGGGGAAAGGACGCCCCCCGTACTTACCTGCAGCAGGAAGCAAAGCGCCGCAGGTGGGAGCTGGCAGAGTAGAGTGGGCTGGGGCAGGGCTGCTCCGCTTCTGCTGCTGCCGGTGAGTGTGGGGGGGATCTTCTTCCCTGAGCGAAACAGCTGGGGCTGGGGCGAGGAAAGCGGAGCGGGCTGCTCCCGGCCCCCCGCTAATCCCCCGGGCCACTCTGGGATTGCGGGGCCCCAATAAGTGCCCCCCCCCCCGCAGCTCTTGCCTCCCAGGCCCTGGAGGGGGGAAGCCCCTGACCACTCCCGAGACCCTCTGCCCCTTATCCAACCCCTCAGCCCTGGCCCGGCCGGCACCCTTAACACGCTGCTCAGAGCAGCATGTCAGAGCTTTACCGTGTTGTATGCGAACCCACGTTATATCGGGTCGCGTTATATCGGGGTAGAGGTGTAAACAAAATCTGTCCAAAAACTTCACTCAAACACATGAAACATACCAAAACATTTTTAGGTTCAAAGAGTTTGGGTGACATCTTTTGTTTTCCTTTTGTCGCAATATACGGAATCTAGTCTCCATGGAGTTTAATTCCACTTCTCACATGATGATCTACAGAATCACAGTCCTGCTTAAAACAGGAGGCATTTATTAAAGAAAAAAAATAACAAACTATAGATACAAACAGGCTTCCACTCAGCTTGAGTTCCAGCTTTTGTTTACCAAGGCCCACACAGAGAGACATCTAGGGGGTGAACGATATACTTCAAATAAGTACAAAAGGACAGTTTTGACCAACCCAGAAGCAGTACTGCCATAATACCCTGACTGTGCTTGCCAAAGAAGAATCAATATTGTCTCTGCTTTGTTCATCATGCAGTATAGAGTGCAGACATGCATTGACCAAGGTCACACAATGAGTCAGTGCCAGAACTGGAAACAGAACAGATCGCCTGACTCCCAGACCATCTGCTTTAACTGTTTGCATTCCCTTCTTGCCTGGAAATTAACATGTTAATTTGAATGCAAGATTTTCATTAACCTAACTCTGTATAACAACTACATTTTGGTTACCACCAGGGATTGAAGCTGAGTACATACCCAGTCTTGGGTGGTTAACTAAGCATATAAGCCTCTACCGCTTGAGTTAAAAGACTAAACGTGCTAGTTCATTCATATGCTCAGTGGATCAGCATTGGAAGGGGATGCAAAACATACTGCATCCAAGGGCACAAACTATTCCAAAAGGGACATGGAGGAGGTGAGCCTGTGACCCCCTCCCCATGCACACATCAGTTCCCAAAGTCGGATAGGTATGGTAACAGGAATGGGTTGTACCACTCCCTGGGTATGTCTACACCAGTTGTTCTCAAACTTTTTTTCTGGTGACCCAGTTGAAGAATATTGTTGATGCCCGCAACCCAACAGAGCTGGGGATGAGGGGCTTGGGGTGTGGGAGGGACTCAGGGCTGGGCAGAGGGTTGGGATGTGGGGGTGAGGGCTGAGGGGTGAGGCCAGGAATGAGGGGTTCAGCGTGTGGGAGGGGGCTCTGGGCTGGGGCAGGGGGTTGGGGCGTGGGAGGGGGTCAGGGCTCTGGGCTGGGGGTCCAGACTCTGGGGTGGGGCCGGGAATGAGGAGTTCAGCGTGCAGGAAGGGGCTGCGGGTCTCAGGGCTGGGGCAGGGGATTGGGGCATGGGGTTGGGGTGAGGGCTTACTTCCGGTGTCTCCCGGTCAGTAGTGCAGCAGAGGTGCTAAGACAGGCTTCCTGCCTGTCCTGGCACCACCGGGGCACAGCACAGTGTCAGAACAGGTAGGGACTAGCCTGCCTTAGCCGGGCAGCACCGGCAACGGGACTTTTAATGGCCCGGTCGGCGGTGCTGACCAGAGCCGCCGCGACCCAGTGCCTGACATTCCTGGGTCACGATCCGCAGTTTGAAAACCGCTGGTCTACACTGCAATCAAGAGACGTGAGTGCAGCAGGTGCGGACATACCTGACTTAGCTTTCAAGCTGGCCCTCTAAAAATAGCAGGGACGCTGCTGCATCAGAGGCTAGCCACCCGAGATCCTGGGTACGTGCTCAGGCAGCTAGGCCATGCTGCTGTGGCTTCACTGATCCGATTAGTCCAGCTAGCTACCTGCACACTAGTTTGCAAATAGCTAGACTTGCTGCAAATGCACCTCTGGACTGCAGCACAGATGTACCCTAAGGGATAACCACTGTAGGGGATGTGTACCCTGCACTCTCAGAGGAATGTCTCTTCTCTGGGTGGGCTTTTGCCTGGCTGGCATATCCTGGCCTTTAAGTGAGAAACAGCTACTCTCCATGATGAGAAAGGATAGCCCAGCAGCCTGGGTGCTACGCTGGGCTGTAGAAAACCTGTGATCAGTTCCCCACTCTGTCATTCTTAGTGTGTGATTTCTAAGAAGGGCCAGATTTTTAAAGGTGCAGAGAAGAGCCACATGGGATTTTCAGAAGACCCTGTCTGTATCTCAGTTCCCATCTATAAAACGGGGAAACCACTTCTCTCACTCATTAACTATTGTGAGGTGCTCCGATGCAAATTTCAAATGACAAATTACCTTAAAGTGCATTAAATAGATGTAATTAACCAGGCAGCCCAGGGGCACATACCCACCTTCCTGTGAATGTAATGAACGAGGAACCTGGGTCTTTCAACAACATCTTTAAATAAGATTGCTACCATTAACTTGCTTGAATAAATCTGCATTAATTGCTAACGTTATTAGCAACGGAATGGCTTCTTAATTGCTTCAGTGCAGCACAGGCTACTTCGCTAAACATTAATTAAATGCTCCCTTGATTGGCTATAGCTTGGAGGGGGAAGAAACCCTAAGGTGTATTTCAGTCACTTAATTCAGTTAATTAGTGGAACTGCTTGGTTTTCATTCATATGCTAGTTACTAAATTATAACAAATGCTGCCTAGCCGGGAGTCTTCGTTTACATGCTTCCTTACCCCTAATAAATCTGATTCTCTTGTCACTTACTCGTGAATCAGGAGTAACTCCGTTGCAATGAGGGGTTAAACTGGCGTGAGAAGAGAATAGGGCCCAATAAGTTAAGGGGTGACTTTATCACAGTCTATAAGTACTTATGTGGGGAACAAATGCTTGATAATGGGCTCTTTAGTCTAGTGGAAAAAAAAATCTAACACAATCCAATGGCTGGAATTTGAAGCCAGACAAATTTGGACAGGAAATAAGGTGTCAATTTTTAACAATGAGGGTAATTAACCACTGGAACAATTTACCAAGTGTGGTGGAGTCTCCATCACGGGCAATTTTTAAATCAGTTGGATTTTTATAAAAAGATCTGTTCTTATTCAAAAAGGAATTATTGGGGGGTGGGGGAGGGAACGGTCTATAGCCTGTGTTATACAGGAGTCGATAGCGGATGTTTTTTCTTAAAGTTACAGCTCCCGGAGTCACGTGCATACATGAGAGTCTCAGGTCTCGTTTAAAAAGAATCACTGTGGTCCCTTCTGGACTTGGAATCTACAAAAGTAATTGATGTCATAAATGCACAGGAAGATTTCACAGAGGCACTTTTAGCCTCTGCTATTTTAGAACATTGGCTGCTAATCAGATCAGCTCTCTGAAACGTCCGTGTCTCTTAGGGCTAGTCTACACTTACCGGGTAGTTCGACGGCTGACAATTGAAGTTCCGGGTTCGATTTATCGCGTCTGGTCTGGACGCGATAAATCGAACCAGGAAGTGCTCGGCGTCGACTGCGGTACTCCAGCTCAACGAGAGGAGTACCGCGGAGTCGACGGGGAGCCTGCCTGCCGCGTGTGGACCGCGTCCGAACCGCGGTAAGTTCGAAGTAAGGTATGTCGAATTCAGCTACGTTATTCACGTAGCTGAATTTGCGTACCTTACTTCGACTTGGGGGGTAAGTGTAGACCAAGCCTTAGTGTTTGCATGTCCCTAGGAATTGCCTTTAACAGAAATTAGGGGTAAGCCAGCAGGTTCAAAAACAATTCTATGCCCTCTGTCCCAATGCCAGGAGCTCAGATGGTTTGGCAATGGCAGTTTTGCTAATCCCCAGTGTTAAAAAAATAACCATGAGACTGGCCTCCAGAAAATCTTAAGTTAACTTAAAATAAGTTAAATGAATGTTGGGTTCTTTTTGTCTGCCTTCTGCTTATTGAGATTTCCGGCAGTCATGTTGTTAAGCTTTTTCTCTGCAACTATGAGGCCTATCCACTTCTTTTTAAATGAGACCCGAGAGTCTCGTAATCACGTGACTCTAGGACCCAGCACTTTAAGAAAAAGCATCAGCTACTGTGAGAGTCACACTACAATTGTAGGACCTGGCCATGCTGGGGTAGGTGAGAACCTGAATAAAACTGAAGCTATAGCTGAATTTGAAGTAGACTTTATGAAAAATATTCTGAAGTGGTAGAACCCTGGGATGTTCCGTGCCCCACTCCACAGAAGTCAAGGGGAGCTTTGCCATTGACTTCTTAGGGCCAGGATTTTGACCCCAGTCCCTCGCCAGCTGGCAGCAGAACCCACCAGAAAGGTTGATCCTGCCATCCTGCACTTCCCATTCTTGGGACGCTTCTGGGATTGGAAGCAGGAATATCCTGAGAAGGCTTGTGCTTCAAAGGGCAGGTCTTCACTACCCGCTGGATTGGCAGGTAGTGATCGATCTATCGGGTGTCAATTTATCGCGTCTAGTGTAGACACGATAAAATCGATCCCTGATCACGCTCCCCATCGACTCTGGAACTCCAGCTCGCGAGAGGCGGAAGCGGAGTCGACGGGGGAGCGGCAGCGGTCGACTCGCCACCGTCCTCATGGCCAGGTAAGTCAACCTAAGATACGCCGACTTCAGCTACCTAATACATCACCGGTTCATTCACCTGCACGTCCACCAATGTTATATATGTCATCATGTGCCAGCAATGCCCCTCTGCTATGTACATTGGCCAAACTGGACAGTCACTACGCAAGAGGATAAATGGACACAAGTCAGATATCAGGAATGGCAATATACAAAAACCTGTAGGAGAACACTTCAATCTCCCTGGCCACACAATAGCAGATATAAAGGTAGCCATCTTACAGCAAAAAAACTTCAGGACCAGACTCCAAAGAGAAACTGCTGAGCTTCAGTTCATTTGCAAATTTGACACCATCAGCTCAGGATTAAACAAAGACTGTGAATGGCTAGCCAACTACAGAAGCAGTTTCTCCTCCCTTGGTGTTCACACTTCAACTGCTAGCAGAGGACCTCACCCTCCCTGATTGAACTAGCAGAGGACCTCACCCTCCCTGATTGAACTAACCTCATTATCTCCAGACTGATTCTTGCCAGCATATTTATACCTGCCCCTGGAAATTTCCATTACATGCATCCAACGAAGTGGGCATTCACCCACGAAAGCTTATGGTCCAATACATCTGTTAGTCTTAAAGGTGCCACAGGACTCTCTGTTGCTTATTCCTGGGACAGTGAGTGGTGAGCGTAGAAGGGTTCTCTCTCCAGCAGGGGGAGCTAGAAACCAGTTCTCAACTGGCAGGCCGGACCTGGATACGAACGGTTGCTAGGTTGATGGCACTTACCTGCGAAGAGCTACAGAAACACTATGGGGATCCAGGCACAACCAGTTTGCTCCTTCCCCCCGCTACTGCCTCCATCCCTCACCTATCCCAGAGCAGC
This sequence comes from Terrapene triunguis, assembly GCF_002925995.2. Lineage (NCBI taxonomy): Eukaryota > Metazoa > Chordata > Testudines > Emydidae > Terrapene > Terrapene triunguis. The sequence continues at coordinate 3,470,777 of NW_020664462.1, read as the reverse complement.
AACTCGGTCATGCCCCCGCCTACCCAACAGCACTTTCCAACCCACCGAGCTCCACAATGTGCAGACATGGGGCAAAAGAGAAGGCTGGGAGAAACCACACCCAACAGCACCGGGCCCCTCACCCCACTAGCTCCTCAGTCCACAGCACCAGGCCCCTCCAGCCCTGCAACCCAGCTGCACTAACCCCTGTACTTCAGCAGCTCTCCACCCCAGGAGCTCTAACCTCCCCTATCCTATAAGTCACCCACCCAGCAGAATCTGCCCCCCCACACACACCTTTTTTTGACCCAAAACAAGGCTGAAAACAAATTATCCCATGATGAACCAAATCCCATCAGCCATTGTGCTCGCAATGGATTGTGGGATTTGGGTCATTAAATGATGTCATTTCAGCCACGTGGTGGGTTGTCGACCTTAAGAGACCAAGAACAGTAGAGCTAAGAAGAGCTTCATGCCCATGGTAAGAAATCACATTGGATTCATGGGGAAGCCGCTGTGGGGCAAAGAGTCCAGCTAGTCAGCCCCCTATACCTTTTTAACCCTTCCCAGGTGAAGCTCGCTGCTCAGTTCTGTCCAAGCATCAGCAGTAACTGCAATAAAGATATTCTCCTGTTAAACCTTAAGTGACCATTATATTATTTCTCACCATTCTGCATTTGTACCATGGGAGCAGCTAGAGGTCTCTCCACAAGATGCTGTACAGAGTAAATGACCCAGAAGTGGTTACAGGCTAAGAGACATGATGTAACAGGTGGATGAGATACACAAGGGTGCAGGATGGGGTGGGGGGGGAGGATAACAAAAAGAGGATGTGTGTGCAATGCTTAGCCAATCAGGGGCAGGCATTGCATCCTGCATTTGCCTCCCCATGATCAGGTTGAAGTTTGCCGGCCGCATTCCAGAAGAGGTGAGTTTGAGGAGGGACTTGAAGAAGGACGAGGCGGTGGCTTTGGAGATTTTGATTGGGAGTTTTCCCCATGCGGGGGCCAGAGGGAGAGTATTTTGGGCCTGAATTTCATAGATTATAAAGGCAGAAGGCACGGGCGGCGGGTGTAAGAGGCCTGGGGAGGCTAAGCCTCTCCAAACCCAGGTCATGTCCCGCCTTCGCTCCCCCTCTCCGCCGAAGCCAGCAGGGGCTTAGCTTGGGGCTTGGCCAGCTGGGACGGGCAGGCCGGTTCTCGGGATGACTGGGGCTGATGGCCTGGGACTTGAGGAGGCTGGTGCGGCTAGTGCGGGCCAACCGGCAACCTGGGGCTTGGGGTGGCTGGGGAGGGAGGCCTTGGTGGGGGGAAACCACAGGGCTCTGGAGAGAGAGGGGGGCGGAAGGGGCAGGATAGGGCCGGGCCTCAGGCCGAAGTGTCAGGGCTGGGGGGCTCGCCTCCCGGGGGGGGGGGGGGGTTCACGTGCCGCTCTTGGCAGAAGGGCCACCTCATCTCATCTGACCTCCTGTGTAACATCCCCTGAATTAATTCCTGTTTGAACTAGAGCATAGCTTTCAGGAAAAAAAAAATCTAATCTTAATTTAAAAATTAGTTTCCATGGAGTGTCCACCATTGCAGCCGATCATTTTTGGTGGAGTCATAGCTCAGGCCCTCCCACGATTTGTCGCACTGCCCTATGAGTAATCTTTCCCCTTTGAAGTCCTTGTCTCTTTAGAAATAATGAAACAAGTTAAGATTCAGGAAGGAGCAAATGCGTTCACGAATCCCATCAATTCCCATGCCCAAATCTTCTAGGATTGCGATAAGGAAAGGAAAGCGTGCCGGTCGTTTTAGCTCCTTTTTTGTAATACACGCTTCTTTGGGCCTGTGTTTGAATCCATATTTAATAAAGGAACAAAAAGTATCTTGTTGTCAAAATTACACTTCCCTTCCCCAGCCTCCCAGCAGTGAAAAGTGATTTCGCACTTTGATGGTTTGAGAGCTGAACATAGAAAGAAAACATCAAAAGCGGGATCAGAGCTGATTTTTAATTTAAAAGGGAGATGTTTTTTCAGAGAAGGTGGCTGCATTCAACTGTGTGTGTCGGGGAACTGGAAAAGATGGTTTTCAGAAGCCAAATAGCAAAGAAGCCAGCAGCATGTTAATGCAAAGATAAGGCAGAGATTTAAATTGCGCACAGAGGGGGGGAATATTTGTTATTTACAAGAGTGATTCTCAACCAGGGGTCTGGGCCAAGAGCAGGTTTCAGGGTGGGGGCACCAAGCAGGGCCAGCATTAGTCTTGCTGGGGCACAGGGCAGAAAGCCAAAATCCCACCACATGGGGCTGAAGTTCAGGCCTATGAACCCCACCACCCGGGGCTGAAGCTGAAGCCTGAGCAATGTAGCAGCCCCTGTGGCAAGGGACCCCAGGCAATTGCCGTGCTTGCTACCCCCTAATGCCGGCCCTGGCTTTTATATGCAGAAAACAAATTATTGTGGCACAGGTGGTCGGTGGAGTTTTTATAGCATGTGAGCGGGGTGGCTCAGAAGAAAAAGGTTGAGAACCCCTGATTTGCAAGGTGTCACCAGTTAATCACTGGCAGGCCAGGATCTGCCCATGGCACAGGAGGCAGGGAAGAGGAGGATGGACCAGTTCTTAAGGCCCCATGGGTATTTATTTCACTAGCACTTGCATCCACTCCCACAGCCCCGTAAGTTTTCAGTGTGCTCGCAGTCTGTTCCCGTCAGAGGAGCCCCTTGTCGCTACATAGGCAAACCACAGCCTGTGTGGGCTCATAGTCCAGATCCAGTCCCTTCTTGCCAGGCTCCGCCATGCTTCACTGCGCCACCAGAGTCTGACCTGGTGCTGCCTTGAGCCGGGGCCATTTCTCTCTCCTCTCCCTCACACTGCTTTACTGGCACACATTTCCCTGGCGCCATCTGCCCTCTAAGTCAGAGGAGCCTGTATTTTATGGGGCCACAGGCTCCTCCCCCTCCCAGCATGCTTTGCTGAAAGCATATTAATAGCCAGGGCTCCCTTCCCCAGCTCTATCAGAGGATGAAACCAGCTGGATTGTGCCAGAGCCAGGTAGGCACAAGGCTACTTCCTGCTAAGTTTGGCTTCTCAAAGGGTATTTTTTCCTTCTTCCACTGTGACAGTCGCTTTGTCACTCCAGGGCTCTGTGCCGTCTCCTTCCTTTTCCTGATGCTAGAGCCGATCAGTTTCATGAAGCTATAAACGTCTATATGATGCGCTATTACAGAGTTAAATTTTCGGGTGGGGAGGGGAGACAGACATGTTATTTCTGCCTCCACCGACTGCATAAGCGCCACCTACTTGAGACAGAGCCTCTCAATGGCCTGCAGATGTTCAAACTATGATCACATGGACTGTGCTGGGCTTCACTCCCCTTCAGTGGGATTTTTCTACATCCATGTGGTTCCCTCCAGATGTGGCTTCTCCTTAGTGGGGTTCAGTTGATCCTCTGGGCTCAGCTCCCCTCCCCTCATTGGGGCTTGGCTGTTCTGCCAGGCTCCTTGGAATTAGCTTCTTCCGGGCTGGTTTAAAAGAAACCAAATGGTAGCTTCTTCTAAGTAGCCCCTGCTCAGGATATCAAAATGAGCTGTCACTCACATTACTTGGTGCAGCTCTCCAGAACCCGAGCCTCTCCCTTCTCACCTGCTTTGATCCCCACAGAAAGAGTGAGCAACGCTGATGTTTAAATTGTCACCATTGAGTATCCATGTCCACACACCAGGGAGATGAACGGGGGAGCTGACACCTGTCAGAGCTCTTGTCTCAGGCACTCTGCAAACTCAGGCAGGCGTTACTACAAGAGTTCCTATTTTGAAGGTTTCCTGCCCAATCATAAGGGTCAGAGGCTTTAAAAAAAGAAAAAAGAAAGTTGAAATTCTGGAGAATAAGATGGGAGCTTGAAAGAGGTAACGGTACATCCTACTGCTCTGTAAGTCAGCGAGGAATCGCCAGCCTTGCTTTATTGACCCAAAAGGATCCAGCTAAATGCACAGTGACTCAAACTACTCTCCACCACCCAGTCAGGATTTTGCTCAGCCATCATCTTCCCCCATAATAAGCTGAAGCTATTCATAATATAGTTCAAAAGGTGGTCATATGACCTTGGGGGGGCGGGGGGAGTTTTTAGGTCCTTCCAAGCAACTACGTTTCCCAGAATGCCCACTGTTAAGGGCCCAAGAGCTACAACAGGTGCACTGGGGTTCATACCTGTGCCCGAAAGCCCTGTTACGTGGCCCAGCCCTAATCCTGCCCAGTTGTGGGAACAGATACAACAAAAGGTTAAAAAGCCGACATAAAGGATGAGTATAAAACCTTGCATCGTAAAATACTCTCAGGCCTATGGGGAAATGATACAATCTCCTACACAGACAGAGGACTGTGCATTAACTAATAGCTTACATTTCCAGGTGATCTTCCCAATGAAAAAGGTTGGAAACTTTCCATTCCAAGCTGACATTAACTTGGGCATTTAGAGAATCCAAGAATGCTTTGCTTTGATTTCTTGTGTGATGGTGGAACAGCAAGATATGCAGGAAATGCAATTACATCAGACTGGTTTGAAGGGGGCAAGCCCATAAAATACATGCTAGTTAGAGCAGAAATTGTCCTGAAATGCACCCATCCCCGTCCTAATACGCAGCCCAGGCTCTCACTCTCATTAAGAGAGAAAACGGATCACACAGAGTCCAAAGTGAAAGGAGGCGGAGTACAGCGTGAGTAATTACTTCCCACGAGCAAGGAAGAAATACAGAATCATCTTGCTGCAGTGCTCTGATGTACCTGGTCCCAGATTTTAGTCACCTGCCTATTCCTCATTTTACAGCTAATAATGGTAATATTTAATAACCACCCCCAGCATGTGGCAACATCACAGGACTCAATCCTCAGTTGCGACTGGTGCTCAGCGGCTCTTGGGTTGGGGGACGTTTTGTTATCCATCTCTGGGTCTGGGCTGGAGTCGGTTCAGTCCAGCCCCCAGCACTATATACTCATGCCCCACTGCAGCAGCCTCCAAGTGGCTATTCCTCCTGCTCTGATTAACCAAATGGGTCCCAAAATGTTTTGCAATGTCATATGTGAGCTGATAGGCAGGATTGGAACTGTGATACGGTGGTACAGCATTGTGCAGCGAGCGCTGTATGAAGTTTGCACACACCTTCCTCTGACAGCCATCCATAGCCAGGCTGCCGTGTGGTCTAGTCGCTAGTGAACTGCGGGGGGGGGGTGGGTGGTGCAGAAGACCTGGGTACTATCTCTGACTCTGTGACCTGAGCCAAGTCTCTGTGCCTCAGTTTCCCCATCTGTAAAATGGGGGTAATGATACTGCCCTTCTTGCTAAAGTGCTGTGAATGAAAAGTGCGAGATAATTACTAGGTATTCTTATAAACCATCTCCTGGGACCGAATCCTTTATAGCAACAAACCATGAACTAAAGAGCTAGGGTCCAGATCCTCAAAGGTGTTGGTAACTCTCATTGATTTCCCTAGTCCCATGGTCCCGGGCCAAACACCACTATGTTAAGGAGAGGCTTTTCATTGATTACAAAGGGCTTTGGATCAGGCCCTAAGCCCTCTGCCTGGGAGCTGTAGCAGAGCCTGTGGGTCAGGCACCAAGTGAACTGCACATCCTACACTGAACAGTGTGTTACAGTCACCTGTGTGCTTTGTAGGAGTGGTCAGTCACCGACCCACCGGTCAGCAACATCATAAGGACACATTCCAGTCTCTCATCCTCAGTTACCTGCAGTCTATGCTGACAGCACAAAAGGACAAAGGATAAAAGCATCTAGATAACTGCCAGACTTAGAGCACGATGCCAGCAAAACGCTTTACAGTCCCTAATGCTTACCTGCGATTAACCTTTGCTTCAGATTTCTCCTTTCCTTGTGACTTTCCAGTGCCCCTTGATGCTAGTGAGATTCCATTATGATTTCTCTGCCGTTGATTGTTTAAAGGGATGGATAGTTTCTGCAACACACCCCAGAAGCGGGAGCAGTTGCTCCGGTTTCACGGACAGCCCAACACGGACGACGATGTAGGCGCTGGAAATGATCACATCCCCCTGCTCTGTTCGGTGAAATGAAGGAGTGTCCCTCTGGAACCCTTTACTTTTTGTCAAAGCGACCTCCCTGCTCAGGGGAGGCCAGACGGATGTAGCACAAACTCTGCCCCTGGGGTGAAATTCACCTTTGCCAAAAGCCTGTGAACTACCCGAGTCCTGTTTTGAAGGTTTAAGGGGGACATATGTGATGCTGAGGTACTTTCCTGGCCCTCTGTGCAGGGATAAATTCCACCCATAGTGAATGAGAAGTGCCAGGCAGCCTATGGAGAGGGGAATGGAGTCTCACCCCCTCGCTCTTCCCCCATCTCCCCAGGTTAGCATGAAGGGCCTGATTGTGAGCTCACAACAACAGGGAGGGATAGCTCAGTGGTTTGAGCCTTGGCCTGCTACACCCAGGGTTGTGAGTTCAATCCTTGAGGGGGCCGTTTAGAGATCTGGGGCAAAAATCTGTCGGGGGATTGGCCCTGCTTTGAGCAGGGGGTTGGACTAGATGACCTCCTGAGGTCCCTTCCAACCCTGATATTCTATAACTCCATTGATCCTGATCCTCCGGTGCTGAGGAAGGTAAATCAGATGCTCCTACTGACTCTCATAATATAAGGGGGGGATCCAATTAAAGGCAGCAAATTTTAAATGGAGCAAAGGGAATCCTTTTCTACGCAGCCCATGGAACTCATTGTCACAAGATGTCATTGACGCCAACAGCATAGCAGGAGTCAAAAAAGGATCGGATGTTTGGGCACGGCGAACGGCCAGAGTTACATTAGAAAGGGTTGGGGAAAAGAAACTCAGAAGTTTCAAAGGGATACAAACGCTCATGCTTCTGGGTATAAACTAATTGGAGGGTAGGAGGGAACTATCCCTGTGGGCATGGTATTTTATAATTGCCTGCTTTGGTGCTTTTTGCACCTTCCTCTGCAGCAGCTGATGCTGGTCACTGTCAGAGACAAGGCATAGGGTTAGATAGACCCTGGGTCTGATCAAGTATGGAAATTCCCTTATTCTAGGCAAGTATGCACTAGAGAGAAACTCTGGAGTCCTAGAGACGAGAGAAAAATTCTCATCAGATGTAAAGACCCGGGGCCAGATCGTTAGCTGGCGTCAATCAGCATAGAATCAGCATAGCTCAAGGTCTGGCTCAACCACCCGCCAGTTCACCTGTCTTTGAGATGTCCTTTATGGTCACTTTTGCCACCACAGGAGAGGACGATGGAATCTGTTTGGCATAAAAACAACAAGGAGTCCGGTGGCACCTTAAAGACTAAGTTTTATTTGGGAATAAGCTTTCGTGGGTAAAAAAACCGCACTATATAATTATATAATGCCTGCATCTGTAATTTTCACTCCATGCATCTGAAGAAGGGAGGTTTTTTACCCACGAAAGCTTATGTCCACATAAATCTGTTAGTCTTTAAGGTGCCAACGGACTCCTTGTTGTTTTTGTGGATACAGACTAACACGGCTACCCCCGATGCTTGGCATAATGAGTGGTCAGCGATTACAGTCATTAATCACTCTCTCATCACTGACCCAACCATCTGCCCACCAGGTTTTGACGTGCCAAGATACCCCGTGGCCATTCCTGAACCAGTTTTGAACAGGACAGAGCAGTTGTGCGGCCGATTTCTTCAAAGAGGTTTTTTCTAACGACACACGGTCAACTTCAGACTATGTCGTGTCTCCTTGATGAGTGCCCACTGACTTACTTCGACGGCGGGCTACCGGCTCTCCAGCCGGCTGGGCATGCTGCGCATATGCTGAGAGAGAGGGGTTAGAGCAGCGGGCTGGGAGTCAGGAGATTTGTGTTCACGTCTAGGCTCCGCTACAAACTTCCCGTGTGGTTTTTGGGCAAGTCACTTAATCTGCCTTGTGCCCCAGCTGTGAAATGGGGATGCTACTAACGTAGCTCACGGGGAGCTTGTGAGGGTAAAATCAGTTGAGCGTTGTGAGGAGCTCAGAGTCTGTGATGATGAAGGGGAGATAAAAACCTAGACAGACAATTCTAGTGAAGTCAATGGGGCCGGATTTCCAACTGGCGTAGCTGCACTGAGATCTGCGGTCTCCCACTGATATCTGTTGGCTGTGATCTGGTGAACCTTTTACTTGTGCTAGCAAACTTAACTGAGACCAGCTCTCTCCTCTCTCCCAGTTATAACCCTGTGCTGTATCTTCAAGTGCCGGATTCCACGGACAAAGAAAGAGATCGAGGCCCGGTATGCACAGCGGCAGGCAGCCAAGACCTACGCAGACAAACTGGAGACCGTACCACCGCTCAACGAGCTGACGGAGATCCCTGGAGGTACAGCCACACCCCCGTCTCTTCTCCCTGGGTTTCTTTCTGCATGCACAAAGCGCCAGCTTGTCCGCAGGCACAAATCTGTGTTGCTCCAGGCAGTTCAATGGCAATTTGCACCCATGGAAGATCTGGCTCTGTAATTTACTGTGCAAAGCTCCTCTGCTTTGCATGCGCTCTTTATATCGTTTAACTTCTGTTGCAGAAAGCACTATCGTTAAGATCAAAGGGCCAGATCCGCAGCTGGTGTCAATCCGCATACCTCCATTGAAGGCAGTTGGCCCAGATCCTCAGCTGGTGTCAATGCTCACAGCTCTACTGAAATCAACAATTTAAACTAACCGAGGATCTGGCCCCACTACTTTTCCATTCTGAAGGCCAGATTCTGAGGTGATGCCCAAGGGGTAGCAAATGAGTTGTTAACTAGAGTTGGGCAAAAATTGTCTCGATGAATATTAACGTCGCTGAAAAAAATGCATTTTTCAGGTAGCGGAAACACTTTGCGAATTCAGGTTGAATTTGGCAAACAGTCAGCCAAAAAAAAAAAAAAAGGCGGAAGAAAAATGTTGAAAAAGTCAAAACGGTTCGTTTCTGCCACTTTCATTTCAGCTTTTCGTTTTGAAATGGCACTTCGTCTAGAAATGTTGCTTTTTTCCCCAAAAGGGGTGGGTAAAATACCTGAGAAAGACTCAAAACAAAAAGAAAAACTGGAAAAAAGTTCATCTGGGGTTGAACAAAGCATTTTGTTTGACCCCAAATGAATTTTTGGGGGGGCAGGGTTTGGCCTCCGAACTGAAAAATCAGTTATTCACTCAGTTCTATTAACATTTCCGCTGCCCCTTAAATGGCCTGCCAGTCCCTACTGCCAAGTGCATCTCTGTCACTATGAGCTTGTCATGGCTTCCTCTCCTGTCACTCACCTCTCGTAATTCTATACTCTAGGCTCTACTGAAAACCTCCCAACTCTCTCTGGTCATGTCCAGTCCAGACCTCTCAACTCTCTGCCTGTGGTGAAGGAAGAAGATGAAATGGCCCTACAAGGAAACTAGGGGGAATGTCTGTCTGTCTGTCTCTTTGGCGTCTCCTTTCCATGGCTTCCCAGAGGAGATGTGGACTTTGGAACTCACTGTTCTCCTTTCCTTTCCTGTGTTTCACCTTCACTCTATCTTCTTCCTAAGCGCTTTCTTTTTAACATTGCTCTGTAAGCCCAACCAGTGGTCACTAGACTATAGAGGAGCTTGGAGCCTTATTGCCTCAAGCCTAGATCATCAAAGTTATTTAAACTGCCTAACTTCCATTGACTTCAATGGGAGTTAGGTGCCTAAATATGTCTGAGGATCTAGGTCTCATAGTATCACAATCCAGGATATGGAGGGGCGTGGGGAGGCAGATAAGGAAACAGAAGGAATTCAGGCCCTGATCCAGCAAAACACTATGAACATGTCCAACTTTAAGCACAGAAGGTCTGATCCAAAGCCCACTGAAGCCAATGGAATGACTGTAGGCTAAAGTCCATGAGTCTCCTCATTTCAATCAATGGGTCAGCTCCTCAGTTGGTATAGCCCTATTGAATGCCTGTAGACCTGGCTTCATGGGATTGCTCACATGCTCAAGCGCTTTGCTGGGCTGAGGCCTTAATGAGTCAGTGCGAATTCAACAGACGCTAGGTCACGCCCCATTCCTCGTTACCTCGTGGAAGTCAACGGGCCGAATCCAACCTCAAAGTAAGGCCAGTGAAATCAAGGGATGCATTTGGCCCAGTGGGGTTGGATGGGTATAAATGACAACAGAACTGGGCTAGCCATGGAAGTAGGAAATCATATTGAAAGGTGTCTCCGGCTCCATTATTAATTACACCTGAGATCATTACAATGGGAAGATGAGAAATGTCCAGGGCTCAGTTACCTGCTACTTCGCAGCTGGTGTCAACATTTATAGCTGTGCGAAGAGAGTGTAAAATCCTACCATGCTGCCTTCGCAGTGTTTTACACCTAATCTGCCCATGTATATGTGATTTCTTCATTCATTCAGTATAACTGATTATTTGTTTGCTTTGCTGTAGCACCTAAACATAGATCATTGTGCTAGGCGGTGTACAAACAAAAATACAAGTGCCTGTTTTGTACAATCGGTGTCACAAGCTGCAGGGCAGGGAGGAATCAGGCCCTCCTGTTTGTTTTTCCACTTTTTAGGCTGTGCGTATTCTCTTCTTCTTCTTTGCATTTCACTCAAGTTACCAGAATAAGTGGTCTGGTCAGTTGCACTTTCTGAACCACATCCTTGGCTGTGTAAACTGATGTAGCTCCATTGACTTCAAGGTTGGGCCCTTTTAATCTACCAAATGGTAAGACGGGAGATTTGCTCCACTCACTGCCATGGAACAATGCTGATTTACACCAGCTGGGGACCTGGTCCTAAATGGGTGAAATTTGCCCCTGTGCAAAGGTCCTGAATGAGGTTTATGCACCACTTAAGTTTTATGGAGTTAATCTGGTTTCAAACTGACTTAACAGAGCAAAATTTAGCCCCAAAACATGTAGGAACAAATCCTCCAGGGGTATATATTAGTACAGCCTCACTGAAGTCAAAAGACCCATGTCAGATTGCACCAGATGAGCTTCTGCCATGTAGTTTGATGGTGCATTTATTCTTGTGAACAGGCAATAGAAAGAAGTAGTTATTTTAATGAACGAATGGTCATTAAGTGCTGTGAAGTTGGAAATCGCTACTTAAGTACTAAGTGCCAATCTCATTATGATTAAATACTATTAACCGTTATTGCTTGCTGTTATTTGAACCTCTCTATCCCACTGTTACTGCTATCATGGAATGTCCCAACTGATGGCTGGTTCTCTGAGGACTTCTTGATTGTACAGCATGGGGTGACGTCTCTTCTGGACAAAAACAAGGGATGACTTCAGATTGTGCATATAAATCTCGCTCACCTCATTGACATAGGTCATCTTGCTCACGTCATGTGAGCAATGCAAGCAGGGTTTGGCCCTTGCTCTGATTGGTGACGGGACTGCGTGTTTTAAGGGCCTGATCCAGTTTCCAGTGGCTTGGTTGGGAGCTGGATTGGTTCCTGTAATGGTCATAAACAAGGAGGCGATCCGTCTCTCCCAAACTTTCCTCCAAGGTGTCCGAATTTCCCTTCGATTAAAAGAAAGAGGCTGCATTATTTTCACTTTGCAGATCCCTTTGAATAATTATCTTGTAGATACATTATAACTGCTGTGTATTGATCACAATCTTCCATGGCCAAAGGGTGTTATTTTTCTATAACACATTGTGTGCACTTGTGGTGACTACTTTGGGGTGAAATGAACACAATAAAGACAGGCTCGATACTTAGCTTGTACAAACTGGTGTTGCTCCATAAGTCAGTGGAGAAGCTATGGATATTTAAACCTGCTGGGGATCTGATTCTGCACATTCGTTAGCAGTAAGCTCTTGGGCAGCAATGTAGCCTCACAAGAAACGTTTTGGGGACACATGCCTCTAGCTAACATTTGGGATTGTCAGACGAGGGGTTGTGACAAAAAGGTCGTTTCTGGCAGATCTTTGTCATCATTTTGCACAATGATGTAGTTTGGCAAAGTGTTGTATTCCCCCCCACCCCATAGAAATGTGAAATTTGATCTTCGATTGAATGTTATTTCATAATTTGAAATAGAAATTCAAAACGTCAAACTTGTGCTCAAAAACGCAGGGGAGAAAAACAATCCCATTTTCTTTTAAAGGAAATTGTTCATTATTAAACCCTTCGGCAGAATTAATGAAGGGTTGACACATCTAATACTTAAGGGCCAAATTGTGACACTCTTACTCCTGCTGAACATTAGCCTACTTTATTATAGTAACACCTAGATTCCTCAGCCAAGATCAGGACCTCATTGTGCTAGGTGCTGTACAAACACATAGTAAGAAACAGTCCCTGCCTCGGAGCTCTTACCATATAAACAGGCTCAGAGAAGTGAAGTGATTTGCCCAAGGCCACACATTAGGTCAGTAGCAGAGTCACAAGTATTAGCCAGGTCTCCTAACTCCCAGTCCAGTGCCCTTTCCAATAAACCACACTGTTTGTGGAATGAGGTGCTACTTGAGATGAGTAAGGGTCTCCGAGTCTGAGCCTAAATAAATAAGAGACATAAGGCAGAGATTTGCAGTTCCTGCTCTTTCCCTGGACTGTAGTCGGCACTGAGGACTCCAGCGAAGCAGTACCCATAAAGTGTTAACCAAAGACCTCCCTGTGTCCCCCGAGACCTTCTGCTTTATCTTACTGTTAGGACACTGAACAAAACAGGGCCAAACCTTCATAGAATCATAGAATCTCAGGGTTGGAAGGGACCTCAGGAGGTCATCTAGTCCAACCCCCTGCTCAAAGCAGGACCAACCCCAACTAAATCAGCCTTCAGCTGGTGTCAATGGCGTTAACCCCAATGAAGCTGTGCTGATTTAAACCAGCTGAGGATTTGGTCCAAGATAACTTTTTATGCAGTGCTTAATTTGTAATGAAAGAGGTGCTGGTTTTTTTTACATTCATAACGGATGCGGCAAGCCCAGAGGTGCCGGGGCTGTGAACTGCCAAACCTAGAGGTGCTGGCAGGGCCGGCTCTGGCTTTTTGGCCGCCCCAAGCAAAAAAAAAAAAAAAAAAGAAACGGGGCGGCCAGAACGGCAAAGCAAAAAAAACCACCCTGCGGCGTGGCCGGAGCCCGGGTGTAGGGGGACCGGCTTGGGGGGGGAGGAGGAGGGAGCGGGCGGGAGAGAGAGAGAAGTGGGTGGCCAGGGCTACAGCAGGGGCGCTGCCACGCGGCCCCTCCCGCTGCGCCGCCTCCTGCCGCCTGCCGCGAGGGCTCCGCTCCGGTCGGCGGGGAGGGAAGGAAGAGGACTGCCCTGCAGGGCACTCTGGTTCTCCGCGCCGCCGCCCCCTACAGGGCGGCCGGAGCGGAACAACAACAACAAAAAAGCGGCCGTGGCGCCCTAGGATTGGGCAGAATGCCGCCTCGAACAATCTGCTGCCCCAAGCACCAGCTTGTTCAGCTGATGCCTGGAGCCGGCCCTGGGTCCTGGGGCTCGGCCCTGACAAGCCCTGGCACAAATTAAGCACTATGTATTTGTAACTATAGTTAACTCACCTCTGTCTAGATTCCTAGTTAGAACTACTAAGGAGACAGGGAAATGATATGAATGTTTTATTGTTACCATTACTTTAAATGGCAGAAGTGATACAGGGTAGTCGGCAATACGGCTGGGCAGGAACCAGATTACTCACGACAAGGGAAATGCTGTGATTTAACTATTCCTTACTAAATAATAATTCTGTTCCAAAAGGGAACGAAAACAAGTGACATTTCCCGCGAAACAAGTTTCTGAAATTTCCCTTGCCTGTCACTCAAAACATTTTCTTTTCATAAAATGGAAACATTTTGTTCTGATTTTTATCTTTTAACGTTTAAGCAAACGTTTTATATAAAAATAGCGAGTTTGCTTTCAAAACCTGTTTTGAAACAAACCAACAAACTCAAAACATTCTGTTCCAAAAATATCAATGTCATTGGAATCCTTCATTTTGGGGGGTTGGAATAAAATGTCGTCCCACCTGAAATGTTTTTCTAAGCAGCAATTTTCACTGAAAAATGGTTTTGATACAAAAAATCCGCGGTCAGCTGTAGTTGGACCAGCTCAGGCAATCCTCTTGTTCCTCACTCTGCAATGCACCATTGAGGCTGTCTGTCTATCTGCTCAGCATAGTAAAGATTCTTCCTGTATTCACAACACCCAAGGCCAGTCTCGTCTCTTCTGCAAGGGACACGCCACCCCACAAGAAAAAACCCAGTCTGGTTTTAAACCAAACCAAACAATGGGAGTTCCGCTGCTTCCCTTGGGACACTGTTATCCATTAGGCCTTACTATTGGGGAATACTCCTTGATTGTCTTCTTGGGTCCAATCCCGGTCCCGTTCAAGTCAATGGGATTTTTTTGCCACTGATTTCAGTGAAGCCAGGATTATGATTAGCTTTATCCCATTCTTCCTAATATACCCGTAGATTAATAAACTGATGGTTAAATGCAGCAAATCAGGGAGCCAAAGGGAAATATGGAGGGTGTTGGATTGTTAGATTAAAGTGATTTCTGATCTCCCTGATTTGCATGAGGGCTGCAGGAATTGTACCTCTTATGGTGAAAGCTACCCCAAAGTAACTTACTTTGTTTTCTTTCCCCCTTCAATCCCTACAGCTCACGTGGCAGAAGAGAAGAAAGAGGAGGTGCCCACCGTCTCAGGGAAAGTGGACAGGGCCCAAGGCAAGAAAGAAGGTTCCAAGGGATCCAAGAAGAAAGAGGGCAAAAAGGAGCAGAAAGAAGGGTCCAAGAAAGAAGGGAAAGATGAGACCAGAAAGAAGGAAGGAGGGAAGGGTGCAGGTGAAAAGAAGCAAGGAGGTGGAAGGAAAGGTGAGAAGGAGACAGACAGAGCTAAGGCAGGAGGCAGCACCAAGGCTGGCAGCAAAGCCGGGGGGAATGCCAAGTCCTCAGCAAGGAAACCCCAGCAAAAGAAGTGATCAGACCAACAGCGGAGTTGCTGATACCCTCTCTCCCAAGCACGTGCCATGCTGCAGACCTGCCGTGGGGCGTGCAGTGCTAATGCCTTGGAACTGGCATGGTGGGAACAGGGAGGAGACAAAGTCCTTCCAGAATTTGAGGTTATCTGGAGCTACTTGACTGATTTCTTTAAAAGCAAAATCGCCATTTCTACAGAGGCGATGTTTCTGCCAAAGGAAAACCTGCCTCGTTGGCTAGAAAGTGACCTGTGAACAGAATGGCCTGTACAGTGCTGATTGTGTTCCAGCGCGCAGGGGGGAGCGAGAAATAGGAGCACAGATGGATTCATAGCCGCACAGAGCTGCCGAGAGCCAGAACCTCAGGAGTGTGTCTACATTGCAATCAGAGGGGTGACTGCAAGCATGTATAGATACACCCGAGCTAGCTTCGATTTAGCTGGCTCGAGAACCAATCGCAGCGAAACTGCAGCAGCATGCGGCGGTACAGCCCTGCCGGGGACCCTGGGTATATACTCAAGCGGCAAGCCCATGCTGCTGCCCACGCTGCTGTGGCTTCACTGCGTTTGGTGCCCGAACTAGACAGATCAAAGCGGTCTCAGGTAGGGCTACGTGTGCTGCAGTGCATCTCTGACTGCAGCATAGATGTGCCCTGGGAGGGTACTTGGCCCATTCCATCTGAGATCAAGATACTCGACAAGCATTAGCTAAGCCTCACACCAGTCTTCTGGGGTATGTGGCATTCCATAGAGGGCATGGGCGGTGGGTATCACAGGCCAGGGGAGGCTGAGCCTCCCCAAACAGCCAGGCGCGGCCACACCCACGCTCCGCCCCTAAGCCCCCTCCTGCTTCTGGCTCTTCCTCCATGGCCTGGGCTGTGCCCGGGACTCAGGGCAGCTGGGGCCAGTGCTCGCGCCACGTGGGGCTGGGGGCCATGCAACCCAGTGCTCCGGGACTGGGGGCGCTTGGGCAGCTTTGGGCTCCGATACGGGGGGGGCTCAGACAGAAGGGGCTGGGCTGCAGGCTAGCCTCCCCGAGTAGCCGGTTCACACGCTGCCCAGGATAGAGGGCTAAACTCAGCCACCAAATAATTGCTGGAAGGCACAACCCATAGGATGAAGCTCTTTAATCTATGGCTATATTAGAGATGTCTCGGGAGAAGGCTCTTCTTCCCCATGCATCTCTTCTTAACTGTTTGGTGTTTCTCTCTGTCTCAGAGATGCTGACAGAAGCACTTTCCTGACATGAGCTAAACACACTGTCCAAAAGCCGTATCCTCTGTTTTTTACAAAAAGTGTCATATAAATGAAGCTGCATGCCAAATATAGAATAAAGAAATAGACATCCTTTGGATGCGGGTGATGCTGTCTTCAGTTCTTCAAGTCGTACTCATCATGGGTGTGATGCTGGCAGACCAGCCAACTCATGCCAGAGCCCCAGGCCAATTCACTTGTGTATTAGTATAGATCAAAGTGATTGTTAAATGTATAAGAGTGTATTTGGTGTTTAAACTTCCTGAAAACTAGTGGGATCTTATTTGCAATGTTTTCACTTATCTGAATCCCGTGATAATGTACTAGCAAACATTTACATTGTGTATACCCCTGTAACTAAATAACCCATCGAACGAGAAAGAAGCCTTGTGGAATGCAAATGAGGACCTCTGACGGAAAAGTGCTCATTTCAAAGCAAGTGGTCATTGTGTGTGATGACTGGAGGTCAAAGACTCCAAATGCATTCCTCACGCTCTGTCATCATAGTGACACCATCAGAAGAAGTTATACATATGGATTCCAGGAAAGAGCCTGCATCTCTGGGCTGTTTGGACTCTTACAGGAAAGTGTATCAGATGCAGAGTGGAGATCCCCAGAGACAAGCTGCATACCCTGAAAAGGCTTTTGGGAAACTGGGAGTTTATTACATCACTGCCACCATTTGGAATTATAAACTGTGACTCACCTGTGCATATATTTTACCTGCTTTAACCTCTCAATAACTCTCACTTCCTTTTCGTAGCTAATAAATCTTTAGTTAGTTTACTATAGAATTGGCTGCCAGCATTGTCTTTGGTGTAAGTGTAACCTTTGTGTGGGCTAGAGTTCACTTCATTTCCCGTCTCCAGTGCCTTAAAAAAAACCCAACTCCCATAGAAAGTAGCTGGAGTCTAAAACAACATCTTCCCTCCACTTGCTTGCAGGAATCTTCAGCTGGAATCTATGCAGACTCTTCCTCTGTGGAAATCACTGCTAGCCAGTCAGCGGACTGATTAATCAAGCACTCAGTTACGTGCAGGGGTGAAAGTAACTTAAAGGACTTACCGGTACGCGGGGGCTTGGCCTCAACCGGAAGAGGTTTGGCTTCAACTGGAAGAGGGGGGCCTTTAAATCACCCCCGCAGCTATCAGCTGCAGAGGCGGCTGGGAACTCCGGGGCTCCGGGATGATTTAAAGGGTCTGGGGCTCCAGCCGCCGCTACCGCAGCATAGCTCCGGGCCCTTTAAATGACCGACGGAGCCCTGCTGCCGCTACCCCGGGGCTCCGGCAGACGGGCTCGGGAGGCGCTTTAAAGGGCCCGGGCTCCTCGCAGTGGCCGGAGCCCGGGGCCCTTTAAATCACCGCCGGAGCCCTGCAGCCGCTACCCCGGGGCTCTGGCTGCGGGGCTCGGGAGGCGATTTAAAAGGCCCGGGGCTCTGGCCACTGCAGGGAGCCCCGGGCTCTTTAAATCACCAGCCTGGGGAAGCCGGTCCGGTCCGGCACGGCATACCGGCTCTTGCCGTACCGGACTGTACCAACTTACTTTCACCTCTGGTTACGTGTCTAGATTTAAAGAAAACCCTGCTGCAAAATGCTTCCGAGTTAGGGACACCAGCTTGCTTCCGGCTCCTGGGCTCAGCTTCTCCCAACTCACACAGGGCACATGGCCTGACCGCTCGCCCTCATGGAGTCTGACCCCAGCAACAGGGAACCTATTGGAGCAGACCCCAAACTACCACCCCCAATTCCAGAAGATGTGGAGTGCTAAATCTGCCTAGCAACAATGACCCAGACACGACTGACTCCTGCCTCCCCCCAATGGGTCTCTTAAAGAGATATCTCCCTATTAGGTACATGGGTTACATAAGATCTGTAGTACCACTTGATCTGGGGACAAGTGACTGGTCTCTTTGGACTGGAAGCAACCTAAATGTGATGCAATTTTTGGTATAGGTGGCCTTTTATCCCAAAGCCCAGTTTGTCTGGGTGACAAGACGGGAGAGTCTAAGGCAGAGGTGGGCAAACTTTTTGGCCCGAGGGCCACATCGGGGTTGCAAAACTGTGTGGAGATCCAGGTGGGGAAGGCTGTGCCTTCCCAAACAGCCTGGCCCCTGCCCCCTATCCGCCCCCTTCCACATCCTGCCCCCTGACTGCCCCCCTCAGAACCCCCAACCCATCCAACCCCCCCTGCTCTTTGTCCCCTAACCGCCCCCTCCCGGGACCCCCGCCCCTAACCGCCCCCCAGGGACCCCACCCCCATCCAACCCTCCTGCTCCCAGTCCCCTGACTGCCCCGACCCCTATCCACACCCCCACCTCCTGACAGGCCCCCTGGGACTCCCATGCCTATCCAACCCCCATCCCCTGACCGCCCCCCCCCACAAGAACCTCCGCCTCATCCAACCACCCCCTGTTCCCTGTCCCCTGACTGCCCCTCGGAGCCTTCTGCTCCCCGCCCCCTTACCATGCCAGAGCCAGCCACGCCGCCGCGCTGCCCGGCAGGAGCGGTGGGCCAGAGCGCTGGGGGGACAGCAGGGGAGGGGCCTGGGGCTGGCCTCCCCAGCTGGGAGCTCGGGGGCCAGGCAGGACGGTCCCGTGCACCGGATATGGCCCGCGGGCCGTAGTTTGCCCACCTCTGGTCTAAGGGGACTGTCTGTGACTTCCCGGTAAGACAGGTGTAGTGATGCAGGAGTTCATTTTTGTCACAGGCTTGTTGAAATCGAATTATAAAACACACCTCCAGTTTGGGGTCTCTGCCTGTATTCTGACAGTCTGCCCTGAGGTCGGCGCTCACAGTCGTGAGACAAGCGGACCCAGTCCTGTGAGGCCTGCAGGTGACAAGAGCTCCCAATTCCCACTGAAGTCAAAGGTGGTTGTGGTCGGTCAGTCTTTCAGGGCAGCGGGCTATGTGTGGACAAAGCGTACGCTTGCTTGCTTGCTCGCTCTCTCTGTGGCTAAGCTAGTCTTTTTGCTCCAGTTTTAACTTGTTGGTTGATTACCAATTTCTGCCTGTTAGCAGACACATTTGTAAACACCAGTCTAGACGCTCCACAAACGTTTGTGTCCTGAAACAAGTGTTTGCGGAGCATCTGGACTGGCATTTACAAACACATGAGCTAATTGGAGTCAATTGGCACGTAGTTAACATAAGATAAAAAGGGCCTAAAGCTAACACCTTCTCTAGTACACACACCACTGTGTCAGAGAGAAATCATGCCGGGAATCCAACCACCTCTTCAAAATACTCAGCCAACGTATTTCCCAGTTGTAACTTTTTGACTGCCCTCTGATTAAGCTTGTGTAGGGGCTGAAAGTAGCATCTTTAGGGAGATGTCCCGGGAACTCACAAGTAGGTACTATTCCCATTCAGCCTTTTCTCCAGTCTGCATCTTGTGGAAGATATCAGTTGGAAAAAAGATTTGGCTTTTGCTCTGCAATTAGACCTTCAGCACTGGGTTTCCTGCTGGCTCGAATAAAGCATCCCACGTCTCTTGCTAGCCACCTAGATCCCCCCTCTTCCTCACCACCACAACTGAGCGCCTCACAAACATCAGTGTAATAAGTCTCACCACTACCCTGTGTCAGGATCGCAACAAGGGCAGTCAGGGCCAAGGGTCAAAGCAGGGGCAAACCTGAGGCTAGGAGTAGCCGAGGAGTTCGTAGTCAGTTCCAGGCCAGGGTCAATCCCGAGAGAGAGTCCAAGTGAGGTTTCAGGGTCTTAGTCAAGAGGCAAAGTCCAAAACAAGCCAAGGTCAAGCCAGGAGTTCAAGAGCATAGAACAGGACCAGTCATGACAGCTACAGAAGATCTACACTGTTGCCTAGACACTTCCTGGAACACTCGTTGGGTTTACATAGGACAGGGAGCCAATCAGGAGCCACGGGGCTGCTGCTGGTCAAACTCTTGAGGTCGAACTTCCCATGGTCTGTGTCCACAGGAGCTCATGGGAAATGGAGCGGAGGGTAACTATAGATGCTGCAGAGTGGTAGATGGGAGCTGTTCACTACCTCCTAGCTCTATAGGCCTGGGTTCTAGATCCATGGGGCCTTACACCTTGTGAGGCCAATAAGTATGGATGGGCCAGATCCTCATTGTAGTGTAAATCACTGTGAGTCATTTGAGCTATGCTGATAGACACCAGTTGTCAGCAGGCAGGATTGAATCTGGGGCCTCTGGAACTCAACGCATGAGCTAAAAGCCACATGGCTCTTAGCCAAGGCTGTAGCAGACTCATTAATCTCTAGATGAGGGACAGGCAAACTTTTTGGCCTGAGGGCTGCATCGGGTTTCGGAAATTGTATGGAGGGCCAGTTAGAGGAGGCTTTGCCTCCACCAACAGCCAGGCGTGGCCTGGCCCCTGCCCTCTATCCGACCCCCGCCCCACTTCTTGCCTCCTGACGGCCCCCCCGGGACTCCTGCCCCATCCACCCCCCTGTTCCCTGATGGCCCCCCCGGGACCCCTGCCCCCCCTCCCTGTCCCCTGACCGCCCCTGGAACACCCACCCCTGCCTGCCCCCGTCGCCCCATCCAACACCCCCCCTCCTTCCTGACTGCCCCCCGGGACACCTGCCCCCATTCAACCCCCCTGTTCCCTGCCCACTGATGCCCCGAACCCTATGCATACCCCAAACTCCCCTGCCCTCTATCCAACCCCCCCTGCTCCCTGCCCCCTTACCGCACTCTGGGCCGCCGAGAGCGGGTTCGGGCCCCGGTGAAAACTTTTTTGGGGGCTCCCCAGCAAGGGCGGACTGACTAAACAGGGCCGACGAGGGGGGGGGGGGAAGCCGGGGAAGCCAGGCCCCAAGCCCCCTTCCGGACCGCCGGCCCCAGCAATTTGTATTGGCTTCCTCCCCCTCTCGTTGGCCCTGACCACGCTGCCTGGAGCACAGGTGGCTGGCGGCGCTACAGCTGTGCCGCCCGGCTGTAGCCAGCCACGCCACCGCGCAGCACAGAGCACCGGGTCAGGCCAAGCTCTGCAGCTGTGCTGCCCGGCCCGGCAGCCCAGAGCATTGCGCCGGCGGCAGAGCGAGCGAGCTGAGGCTGCGCGGGAGGGGGAACAGCAGGAGAGGGGCCGGCGGCGAGCCGCCAAGGCCAGGAGCTCAGAGGCCGGGCAGGAGGGTCCCGCGGGCCGGATGTGGCCCGCAGGCCGTAGTTTGCCCACCTCTGCTCTAGATGATCTAGATACCACTAGAGGGGGACAAAGTGCCACACCAAGCAGGCCTGGGTTACACTGACCCACACCAGCTGGAGTTCTGGCCTGTTATCTCTGTTTTACAGATGGCCAACTGAGGCACAGAGAGATTAAGTGGCTTGTCTGAGAGCAAAGACTGGAACTGAATGTAGATCTCACCATCCATATTACTATTCCAGTGCCCCTGAGAGCAGGATCACACCCAGAAAAAATAACATAAAGCACCAGCGCTAATCTTATCGTCCATCTGCAGGGACAGCAGCTTGGTTTAGGAAGCAATCTATATTTGGAAGGATTAGATTTTTATCAGTAAATGTCAGTAAACATCGATTTCACTGCACACACATGGAAAAAATATTTCCCTTGATGATAAAAGAAATGTACAGACAGGCAAAGTCAGAAACACGCTGCTTGAGAACTTACTGGAGTTCGATTCAAGGACCCTTGCTTTGTATATTTTGACAGGTGATGTTGACAATTTGTGTTTTAACGATTATAAAGCTTTAACTTTTTGAACCTCAACATCTACTGTCGTTAAGTAATTATTACCTGACCCGCCCCCCCCCTTTTAATTTCCCTGAACTGTGAAAATTTTAATCGATGAAAATAATTTAAAAAACAGCTTAAACCCCATGCTTTTGCGCTACTGTGAAAAATTAAATAGATACATCCAGAAAAAAAGGCTACAAAATAAACATTATTATCTGTCAAAATTATAAAAAAATTAACATCGAATTCCGCCAAGCTCACCCAAATTCCTAGCTCCTGTAGGCAGTCAGAGGTCATTGATTTCACTTCCCAGGGAAGCCCTGATTGTGAATACGAAACATCAGTAGCTATAGTCTACCCCAAAGACTTTCATTTAACTGACTTCACTTTCAGGGAGTGGGACAAATACAATTAAAAAGGCGAGCAAACGTTTTAAAGCCTGATTCTGCAGACCTTACTCACATGGAACCAGATCCTCAGCTGGTGCGAATAGGTGTAGTTCCATTAGCTCTACACCAATTTACACCAATGAGTATCCGGCCCATGGTGCATTTTGAGGGCTTACGTGATGTGCAGAAGTGTTGTGAATTTCACCTCACAGGCATAAGTGCTGCAGAACGGGGCTGCTCATTCTAGTCTTCAACTGTGCTTCTAGTTGGCTAAAGATTCAGGGCAACCTGGTGAAAACGGGCCAAACACCACTGACGAAGCTTTGTTCAATGTACACCTACTGAAGATCTGGCCCTGAGCTCAGTGTTAAGTGTGTCACAAAGCATCCCTCAGAATATATTTTCTTCCCTTCAAAAAAACCAAAACAAAATCTGGGACTACGGGGGCTTTTGCATACTCCTGTGATTTTGAAATAAATATTCATTCATTTAGGACAAGCTTAGAAGGAACACACTTTCAGAACACAACTTGTTAGGGCATATTCATTTTGTTTCCTATCTGGTGCAACACAAACAAGCTGTGATGTTAATTTCCGAGTGATGTCTCTCCTTTGAGAAGAACCAAACATGGATCACCTGGGGATAAATCCCAGAATGCTTCATTCTATCAATCAGCTTGTCTCTTGTTAGTGGGAGCGAGAGCGTGTGGGCGGATTGATGTGTATGTATCAGCGCAGTTCTCAACTCAGAATGAACATTACGCTTAATGAAACTTCTCATTAACTTTAAAAGCTCTCCGGTAAAAAGATTTGAAAGGGACATGAAATCAAAGGAACAGCCCATTATCTACTTCGCCATCTAGCTGTCTTTCTGACATCATAGGCATTTATTTATACTCTATAGCACTGCTCATTTACAATAGCTTAGGATCTGCCCCTGAGCATCTACATGAGATTGTGCAAAAATACACAAACAAAGCTTTGTAAAATTGATCATTAATTTAAAAAAAATCACAGACATGTTTAATTTGATGAAAATTAAAGCATTCATTGTCCTAATATATCGAGGCCAAGAGTTTAGTAGGATTTAATCCAAAAGGATCAGCCACCTACGTGGATAATAGAAACATCTATAGCTACATTAGACACGGTTGAAAAACAACAACCCTGAAAGGAATATAAACTCCAATGCTTCAGAGCACTAGCCTCCCTTAATCGATAAGAATTTGGAAGAACCTTCTCCCATCAGCATGTTATTCCATAAATTGCCCACTAGAGGGTTTCTTGTTCTTCCTCAGTCCTATCTGCTCTGAGCAAGGTTTAACCCTGGTTTCGGCTGAACACACTCTGCCTTATAGGTGAAGTTAAACAACGCCCAGCACCAGCTTAGCTGCACCTGTTGTGGAGGCCTAGTTTAAACACGACTCTAGAGGCCTGGGACCTGCTTGAGAGACTGTTCTCTCCCCCAGTGCAAATAGGGTGACCAGATGTCCCGATTTTATAGGGACAGTCCCGATTTTTGGGTCTTTTTCTTACATAGGCTCCTATTACCCCCCACCCCCATCCTGATTTTTCACACTTGCTGTCTGGTCACCCTAAGTGCAAAGTTGCCAGCTGGGATCAATGCAGATCCGTGAGCGGGACCCCAGGGGCTGCTGGCAGGACAATTTCCACAAGAGGGCTCTTCAGCTTTAGGACTCAAAGGGATGTGGGAGGGCCAGACCCAAAGCTCCCATTGACTTTAATGGGTGTTGGATCAGGCTAAAGTAGCGCTAGTGTGGTGACCTTTAGGGTTTGCTGACAGCTGGTAGGCTGGGGTAGTGGGGCTTGGTTTCCGTTCTCGGTTGGTTATTTGCTGGTTTGGGAAGGAGGTCCCCATATATTGACTCAAAAACATAGCCAATTGGTTCAGAATGTCCAAGAGACCAGCTAACCACGCTTAGCCAAATGTATGGCCTAAAGACAAAACAGTACATGCGGGGTGATTCTTACCCCCTTTAAAACTGATTTACAAACCATTTCACCTGCCTAGCTGGGGTTACTGTAGCTAACCAAACATGTCCCATTTGTAGTACTAAATGCGCATTGATTTCCCATAACACAGGAATGAATTACTTAACACTTTTAGCAGCTCTGTAGAGACAGCTTTGATGCTTTTGGCGGTTTGGTGCAATGAATTCTTCTGACTGTGGTGCTGGCGGGGGGGGGTTGCACAAAATTGTGATAAATTCAAAGCAGCATCCAGCCCCTCCTTCCAGGAAACCATTCTGATCTTGCAGCATATTCACCTCTGCTTCAAAGGTAGACCCTCAAACATGCATCTAGTTACACTTTGTTTTTTTTACACGCTAAAAGCCTGCTGTTGGTCACTTAAAGTTTAAGTTTAACCCGCCAGTTTGTGCCTGGGTAACTCCCTGTACCTTCCCATATCTCGTTTGGAATACTACATGCCATGGAAGTACGCCCCAGCTGTACTTGGTGCAAAGTATTCCTGCATCTTTGCTCTGACAAGATTCCTCTTTTCTCATGCCAGAGCTGACGTCAGCTTTGCCAAGGATCGGGGGTGCCTGACGTCAGGGGCGGCTCCAAGCACCAGTGCAGGCAGCACGTGCCTGGGGCGGCAAGCCGGGGGGGCGGGGGGCGGCCTGCCGGTCGTCGTGAGGGCGGCAGTCAGGGAGCCTTTGGCGGCGGTTCTGCGGGAGGGCCACAGGTCCCGCGGCTTCGGCGGCAATTCGGCGCGGGACCGGCAGATCACCCGCAGAACCGCCGCCGAATCCGCATGACCGGAGGATCTCCCGCAGAAACGCCGCCGAAGGCTCCCTGACTGCCATGCTTGGGGTGGCAAAAAACAGCCTGACGTGGGTGAACAGGATGGTGGGAAGCGCGTGATACATTCACTTAACATAGCTTCCCAACACTTACGTACATAGGCGATATGTAGGGAGGGATGTGGGGTCAAATGCTCCCCCCCCCCAGATCTCTGCTTGGCTTGCTGGGGGGGAAGGGAGGGAGGGAACCCCAGTCCTTCTCCCGCTGTGCCTGCCGCTGTCCCAGCCAAGGTCTCTCTCAGGCAGCTGCTGTACTGCACAGAGTCAGTGACCCAGAGGTCCAGTTTCAGCCGCTCCCTGCCCGGGCCCGGAAACGCAGCTGATGGGGCAGGGAGGGGCAGCAGGAGAAGGAGAGACCCCCCCGCCCCCGCCCGTAGGTAACTTGGTGGAGAGAGTCCAGCAGCCCCAGGCTGGGCGCAGGGCGGGGAGATCGCTGGGCAGAGGAGACCCGTGGTGGGGGCAGGTGTCACGTGTCTGGGCCTGTAGATTGTGCGCCCCCAGTATCAGGAGGCACGAATCGTCTACGTATAATGTCTATTAATTCCGTGCACATAGTGCCTGTGAATGTGCTGTATGTTACACCTAACGCATTGGTACTGGCTAACACCGTGGACAGGCTACTGGTTTCCTTTCCTTTCTTGCTATGATGATGCTTTTAATGGACAACGAAAGCAACGAGAGGGCCAAATTCTCTGCTGAGCTCCCAGCGGATGCAGCCCAGATGCTTAGCCCAGGGCCGGGAAAATGGCTTTCAACCATCTTTGTGCCTCCCAGATTCTGGCCAGCTCTGAGCGACGAGGCCTCTTGGTGTACGTTAGAGCAGCGCCATGAGCTGCTTCAACTTACAGTGGGGTTGCTTGTGATGGGGGGTGGCAGGGCTCAACAGCCCTGGGGTTCACTTCTGGTTTATGTCTTAAAAGCTCATGCTTCAGGGTTTCAGCTGGGCACCTGCAGGGGTCAGGAAGAAATTTCCATCCCCTTCCACCAATGTATTCTAGGAAGTTTCTTTTTTAGCTCTTTCCTCTGAAGCATCTGGGCTGGCCATGGCTGGAGATGGGACACTGGGTGGCCCCAGGCTCTGAGGTGGTCCCAAGCATTCTCTCTCTCCAGTGCTTGGCTGGCTGCTTCTTGCTCACATGCTTGGGGTCTAGCTGATCCCCTTATGTGGGGCTAGAAAGGAATTTCCCTCCAAGTCAGACTGGCAGTGACCTTGGTGGTTTTTGCACCTTCCTCTGCAGTGTGTGGGTCACTTGCCAGGATTATCTGGGTATATCTCACTTAACCATTCCGCTATCATGCGGGGGACTCGGGCACTGGTGTGCCTCGGTCCCTCCTATTCTCAGCTTGTGGCATATGACAGTCCAGTCTCCTGTGGGCTGTGATAATTTGGTCTCACCCCGGTGGTTGGTTTACTGTGCGGATGCTGGGTGGCGTTGGTGGCCTGTGAAAGTCAGGAGGTCAGATCAGATGATCTGGTTGTCCCCTCTGCAGCTGGCATGTGCCCCATTAGCTACACCGACTCCTTCTATTTCAGACACCACGAGGCAGCGTTTAGTATGTACGTACGATTCTGTGCTGCTGTAGTCCATGTTCCCTTCCTGGGACGCTCTGGCCTTGCTGAGAGATGATACGGCCATCGTCTTGTTGAAACTCCCTCTCCTCTCACTATAAAACTGCCTGTCTGAAGTCATTTCATGGTCGTACATTTCTACTTGGGGATCGCTCTACAGCGGAAATGAATTCTCACTTACAAGCTGTTGGCATGAAGAAAGAGAGAGAGAGCTCACGATGTTCCAGGGGAATCAATTTTGTTTTGTTTAAAGGGAAGTTGAAAAATCTTTGGTGAGAAAAAAGCGGTGGAAATCATTTGTAACCTGCCGGCTCTTGTGTTTGTAGCACTGCTCTCCAGAGCTTTCGGGACGCTGGAAGACAAAAGCTTTACGACTGCTGATCCTTCAAGCGACAGGTCTGACCAAGTCGAAGGCTTTTGTCTTTGCTGGGGTCAGCCACCAGTGGGCGACATGATCACATGCACTAAGCCAATGTATTGAGATTGCCTCTTCCAGCAACGAGAGCAATCGGAGGCAGACCTTGAGTGGGGACACGGGTGTGCGGAGGAATTTATATTTGACCCCTTTGGGAGGGGCACATTCTGTGCCTCCCCCAAGGAGCTGGTTCTCCCCCCCAGTCCCGGGGGGAGCTCGCTGCCCCTCACCGCCAGGAGCTCGCTCTTCCGTCTCCTACCCCAGCCCTGGCCCTGGTAGGAGCTCACTCTTTCCCCCACCCCAGCAGGAGCTTGCTTTCCCCTCCCCCACTCCCTGCCCCGGCAGGAAAAAGCTCTATCCCTCCCAACCCCACCCATGCCCTGGAAAGAGCTTGCTCTTCCCTTCCTCTGCAGCCCCGGGGCCAGAGAAATTCTGTGCCCCTGACAATTACTGGCGGGCGTGTCCCTGCTTGCCCCCTCTCGTGCATGCCCCCTGAGTGGGGTTAGCAAACCACAATCTGCAGCCAGGGCCGGTATAACCACTAGGTGAACTAGGTGGCCACCTAGGGCGCCAAGATTTGGGGCGCCAAAAAGCGGCGCCCCCTGTGACAGTGTACCCCATAAGGCTTTATGGGGAGGGGGTGCTTATAAATGTATGTATGACATAACTGGAATATGTTTTGTGCTGCCTGTGCCAGGTAACATATCTCCGTAAAGGTTATGGTCTACTATATCTATTCATCCTATTTGTACATATATATATCATTTTCTACTTGAGGTTAAGAATATGGGCTGTATGCTTGCTTGGTTTCTAAGTAAGCTTTGGGAGGCATTTGGTCAGCTTCTTTAGGAAGGAATTCGCCAGGTTAAGTACCTGATCAGGGAACAATGCATCTTGGAATGCTCCAATCCACATAAGAAGTCTTCCTGGAGACATGCAAGATTCCATGTGGGCAATGGCTTCAGCCTGTAAAGACTGAGTCATGCAGGGACATGTGACTTGCCCAGGTGACTCGAGAACTCCATCTTGGAGCTGGACTTTGCATAGGAGGGGGGGTCTCCTCCCACAAGAGAGAGTCTATTTAACCCTGGGGGAGACCCTCCATTTGGTCTTCAGCTGGCTAAAGAAGGAGCCTCTCCACCCCCCCAGGATGCTTGAAGGAAGCTGAAACAAAAGACAGTAACTACAGGGGTGTGAGTGATTGCTGGACCCAGGCTGAAGGGAGATTAGCCTGTAAAAGGGAGCATTCTGGAACTGGTGAGGAACTTATCTGTATTTAGTTTGATCAGGCATAGATTTGCGCATTTTATTTTATTTTGCTTGTGACTTACTTTGTTCTGTCTGTTACTACTTTGAACCACTTAAATCCTACTGTCTGTATTTAATAAAATCACTTTTTATTTAGTAATTTACTCAGAGTATGTATTGATACCTGGGGGAGCAAACAGCTGTGCATATCTCTCTATCAGTGTTATAGAGGGCGAACAATTTATGAGTTTGCCCTGCATAAGCTTT
>NW_020664462.1:3399826-3442250 GCF_002925995.2 Terrapene triunguis | reverse complement strand
TGGCACATCGGGTGGCAGCTCCCAAGGGGGTTTCTGTGATCCAACCCCAAATTTTTTTTTACACTACAGTGGAGTCACATCAGTGGGCTGAGTGGGCTGAGCAGGACTGGCAGCTGGGACCCCGGCTGGCAGCGGGCTGAGCGGGCTGAGCGGGGCCGGCAGCTGGGACCCCGGCTGGCAGCAGGCTGAGCGGGCTGGGCGGGGCCGGCAGCTGGGACCTCGGCTGGCAGCAGGCTGAGCGGGCTGAGCGGGGCCGGCGGCTGGGACCCCGGCTGGCAGCAGGCTGAGCGGGCTGAGCGGGGCCGGCGGCTGGGACCCCGGCTGGCAGCGGGCTGAGCAGGTTGAGCGGGGCCGGCAGCTGGGACCCTGGCTGTCAGCGGGCTGAGTGGGCTGAGAGGGGCCGGCGGCCGGGACCCCGGCTGGCAGCGGGCTGAGCGGGCTGAGCAGGGCCGGCGGCTGAGACCCCGGCTGGCAGCGGGCTGAGCGGGGCCGGCAGCTGGGACCCCGGCTGGCAGTGGGCTGAGCGGGCTGAGAGGGGCCGGCGGCTGGGACCCCGGCTGACAGGAGCCGGCGGACGGGACCCCAGGCCGGCAGCGGGCTCAGCAGCGTCCAGGACCTGCAGCCTGCCATTAAAAAAAAATCAGCTTGCGTGCCACCTTTGGCACGCGTGCCGTAGGTTGAGGACCCCTGTTCTAGTGTATACAGTGTATACGGTATATGCTGTGTGTACTGTACTTTATGGTAATTTTCACTATACGCGATTTTCCTCTTACACTCTGAGCTTAGAACCTAACCCCCGCGTAAGAGGTGACTCCACTGTATTCATTTTTGAAAGTTTATAATAAGCGATGCTCCGGGGGAGTGGGGGGGGCGCAAGGTGGAAGTTTCACCTTGGGCACAAAATATCCTTGCCCTGGCCCTGGCTGCAGCCTTGTGTTGCTGGAACATTGCTCCGCTCCTTCAGTTCTGCAACGGAGGTGGGTCGTCCCGGCTGCCGAGTCGGGGGAAAGGTCACGGCTTCCCTCTGGTTTCGGTGGGGACGCTCGCAGGGGAAGGCAGTGCTCCGCATTGCGTTGCTCTCAGCAGCAACCGTGGCCAGCCGTAATCCCCCGGCCTCCTCCTGCCACATGCACTGAACGATCAGCTCCAGAGTTTGGCAACTTTTCTGCTGGGGACAATGTTTGCCAAGTGTACAGATGCAGGATCCGTCTGGGCCATGCCCTCAAGAGGCTGGGGACATCCTCACGGCACACCTGCAGCGACGGGTTAGCTCAGAAGAAAAGCAAACGGGCACTGGGTCTACTAGGGAGCAGAGGTTGCATGATTTTGTCCAATAAGTCCACCGGCCTCACTCAGGCCATAGCAGAGTGTTTGGAGAGGGAGCAAAAATATAACCCCAGCCCGCCTCGGGCTGTGTCACTGACCCCTGTGTGTGCGAGGATGCTGGCCATGGGCATGTGCCTTTGCTCCTTGATGGAGGCTGAGGGCTCCAGACACCTCCTGGCGGTGGCTGAGCCCAGGTGGCAGATTCCTAGCTGTTCCTTGCAAAAAAAAGTTTGTGTCAGATCAGTGTGCTGCTGTGAGAATCGCAGTGCAGCATTCCCTGGCTGACCGCAAAGGCGAGGGGGTGCTCCGGACACCGTCGCGTGGACCAGTGGTCAGATAACAGACTGCACGTCTGGCACAGCTCATTGGGGGACCAGCAGCAGCACTGGCCCCACGCTCACCCTCAGGCGACAGCTCACCACGCGGTTTGTAGAACAGCGCCGTGAGGCCGGCAGACGAGGTGCCCCAACTGAACACTGACAAACACAGAGCTGGGATCAGCCTGGCTGCCCTGTGTGTTGGTATTGTTCAAATCAGTACTAGGATTATAGGGACGTGTTTAGACTTCCTGGAATGCTTGTGAGCTGCTGCCTACGTTAATCTCACTTATATCGGCAGGTAATATTTGAGCGTTTCCATTGTAAGCTTCTGTCAATGGTGTAAATCACCAGCCAGGAAAGAGACATTGACTAGTGCGGAATGCTGGCCTCCAGCAGAAGGTGTTACGTCCTGCCCGACAAGAAAGGCCCATCAGATGGACTCGAGTGGAACATTCACCAGGAGAAAAGACTTTGTTGTTTACTCTCCCTCACCATGAAGATGAGTCTTGCAGGTGAATTCCTCCCATCAGCCGAGTTTGTAGCTCAAAGCAGAAGGGGGGAAGGCTATAAAAACCCTTAACAAGGAGGAACAGTATCTTTATGGGTGACAAGGATTACTAGGCATAAGCAAAAGATCCCCAGTGCTTAGCCTGGGTTAGCCCTAAAGCACATATAGAGCTTGCTTATCATAGACACTTATTTTACTTTTCGAAATGTAAGACTGGAACTTATTTATATGTTTACCTGCTTTAACCTTGTAAATATCTCTCTTGTTGCCTTTTCCTATATAATAAATGTTTAGATAGTTTATTATAGGATTAGCTACAAGTGTTGTCTCTGGTGTGGAATCTAGACTGCAACTGACATGGGGTAAGTGACTGGTCCTGTGGGACTAGGAGTAACCCGGATGTTGCTGTGATACTTAGTGTAAGGGACCATCTGTCACAAAGGGAAGCTCACCTGGGTGGCAAGAGAGATCGGAGTACTCAAGGGGACTGCCTGTGACTCCATATCAAGGCTGTTACAGTGTTTGAGGAGTTTACACTTGATAATGGGTTGGTGAAATCTAAGTATAGAACTCACAGCCAATTTGGGGGGTGTGCCCTGGTTCTTAACAGTCTGACCTGAGGTTGGGACTCATGCTCCTAAGCCACTGCAGGACAGCTTGTCAAGCACCAGTCCAGGAACGTTTTGGCCCCAGCGTGTGCTGCCATGGAGAAGCAGTGAAAGCCGCTCGCTTGGACTGAACACCACAAAGGCAGCGCACCGGGGTGGATTCCCGTGTGTCCCTTGCCTTGCTCGCTGCCTTGGTCTGGTTGCGAGGGAATTTCTGGAGAGGGAATTCTCAGGTGCCAGGCTCCGTTCTGAGCAGCCAGGAAGCTCCGTGGCCAGTTCAGGCAGTCCTGTCCAGCGCACCACACGCTCAAGAGCTGCAGGCTGCGTTCCCTCGACCAGGCCAGCAGAGGTGACCAGGTGGAGCTCCACCTTTGACTCACTGCAATGTGAGTGCAAGCAGAAAGCAGCATTGCAGGCATTCTGCGACCACAGGTCCCCCTAGCACAGACGGACATCAGCCTCCGCTTGTCGCCCTCCCGCCAGCTGTTCCTGGAGAAGCTGATCAATATCTGACGGCACGTCGATGAGGCCACAGAGCTGGCCAGCAGGGACGATGCAGCAATCGGCCAAGTAATTCCCTTCTGCACCCACTGGGGAGAGAGCTGATACATGTGCAGACCCTCTTCCACCAGCTGAATGAAGGCCCTGAGGAATCACTGCTGGGAGTCATGCTGTCTGCTCTCCTGGGAAATGTCCATCTCCCAAGCCATCAGGCAGAACGAGTTGTTGATGGCAACACAGCTTCCCCCCCAATTCAAAAGCACCATGGCTTCCTTCTTTGCAGGTAACAGGGAGGCCAGTGTATTCCGCTTGGAAAACAGCTTGGGCGCCACAGTGGATGACATCATTGCTTGTGGCCCTCCAAGACATGGACACAGCATCTCTGCCAGCCGGAGGCAGTAGGAGGGAAGTACCACCATGGGTGCCGAGGGAGAGAGCAACAGGTCCAGTTGGGATAGCCTGGAGGTGTCTCTTTAGATGCTATAGCCGCTGACAGGAGCACACATCTCTTGGCAGGGTATGTGGAGAGGCTTTCACGCCCCTGAATGAAGATGCTGGCTTCCCCAGGAGCGCACCCTGACAGAGGACACCACAAGCAGCCTGGTGGAAGACCTTGAGGCCAGGGCTGGAGAGAAGGCTAAGGAGACCATTGAGGGGATTTTCATGCATTAGGTCCTCTTGGGGGCTGGGAGGAGTTGTGTGAGCCAACGAACTCCCCTGCCCTTTGGCTTTGGCCTTTTGTTTTTCAAATAATGTGAAACCAGCACTTGGGTGTGTGCCCACCAGCTCAGGTTTCTGTGCTGTTCGGTGTAGGCCTGCCACAGAAAAAAACTCAACTCGGAGATTTTTTTCAGACTCTCTCACATCTGGTCTGGCTCCGGTTTCAGTGTAGAAGCCACAGCAGAGGTGGGTGGAGAGTAGGCCTGGATTGGTTGGGTATTCTGGGATGACTTTGGATCCTCTCTCGGGTAACGGTAGCCCGCAACTCAACAGCAGAAGCGACAGATAGCATTTCCCATTTGTTGTTTTAGAAAACAGCTCCCTACACGGCACAAAAGCTTATTTACCGTGAGAAATTTGACACAAGAAAGGTTTCTTTAAATTGTCTTTAGTGTTTAAGTAATAACAGAGAAACAAAATTAACATGACTATTAACTATTAACAAACAACAACATTTAACAACTAACTTTTTGTTTTAAATAAGCAAATGTTAAGGAGGGAACCATCCCCACTGGATCTATTAAACCTCCCCCTTTCCTCCTCCAAAGAAGGGCTAGATCCATCTCCCCCCATACCTGGGGCAGTGGACAGGCTGGCTTAGGAGGCTACCTCCCGGCTGAGCAGCTCGTCTGTAGGCCTCACCTGAAAAATCCAGGGACACCTCTTGCTCCTGTGGGTATTTCTCCAGAGTGCACTTGTGGGCCTCCACCATCCGCTCCTGTTCTAGCAGCGCTCTGGCCTGAGCCTGCAGCTCCTCCCTCTCCTGCTCCATGGTGGAGACCAGCTCTTTACCCTCCTCCCTCGCAGCTTTCAGGAGCGGCTGTGCCTGGCCTCACGCCACGAGGATGAGACCCAGGTGAGTTCTTAAGGCCTCCACCGGGTAGGGTGACCAGACAGCAAATGTGAAAAATCGGGACGGGGGTGGGGGGTAATTGGAGTGTATATAAGAAAAAGACCCAAAAATCGGGACTGTCCCTATAAAATCGGGACATCTGGTCACCCTACCACTGGGGGACCTGGGGGAACAGGGGCTGGGCAGCCAACCCAATGTTGCGGTGGGCAGTGGTGGATGATGGCTCTGGGGATCGGGTGCTTTGGGTAACCCCCTGCACCTGTGGGTGCCCATTGCAGAGATACTGGTCTCAGACTCTCTCCCTGTGACCACAAGGGAACTCCCTTCTTGGCAGCAGTAGAAGGTTTTTCCCCTTTTCCCGCCTGTCTCAGTCACTGGCGATCATCTCTGTCAAGGTATGAAAGTGGGGTTTTTTTACGCTGGCTGAGAGTCACTCCGGTCTAGAGAAGAGGGTTGCATTATTCCCTCTGGGAGTGGAGGCCCCGGGGGTCGAGGGCGAGTGGATTCCCTGAGGGGTCCCACGGCGAGAAACAGGCGTGCTAAGGCACGGTTCCAGGAGGTGGAGGGGCTTAACCCCTGAGACAGCGTGGACCCCCGAGAAGGGCTGTCTCACTGAAGGGGGTTCCCCCCATGGACTGCACAGTGCCAAGAGTTGGCACAACCTGTGAGTCCGTGACACAAGGCACTTGCTCAGCCCTGTAGGCAGATGTTCCCGATAGAATACCGTGCTCCAAGCGCCGCTTGGTTCCTCCCTCCATCAACAGCCATGGAGATGGAGGTGGGTCTGCCAGGAGATGCTCCTAGAGGGCTGCTGTCCCTCAGGGTTTGTTTCCTGGGGGCTGACAAGGCAGGTTTTCTCAGGAGACATTTCCCAGTGATGACACAACAGACAGGTTGCGTGGCATCTGGCTCGCCTCATTCCAACGGGCCCGTTGGAGTCGTAATGGGGCTCTGCGAGCCTGGGCTTTCCCGCAGCCGGCTAAGAGCAAAAACCAAAAGGGCAAAATGTGTATTCAGCCCATTCATTAATAACCAGAAATCCACAACACAAGCAGCCCTCAGTGCGTCCCCCATGCAGCGTGTCGGCTATCCCCATGGGCACACCCGTTACTGCACATTCCAGCTGGGATGGGGCTTGGGCCCTA
Organism: Terrapene triunguis; assembly: GCF_002925995.2. Classification (NCBI taxonomy): domain Eukaryota; kingdom Metazoa; phylum Chordata; order Testudines; family Emydidae; genus Terrapene; species Terrapene triunguis. The sequence continues at coordinate 3,436,269 of NW_020664462.1, read as the reverse complement.
CACAGAGGTTTTGTCCTTTCCCAGCTCTCTGACTCATCAGACAGAAAGCCATAGAAACGAAATGATTCGGCTCTATTTATGTACACACGGGCCATTTATCCCAGGGCCTGTTTTATGGGCTGGGGGATGTGAATGTGTTTCCTATGTAAAGTCAAGCACTGTGTGTGAAATGCTAAGCTCCTGTTTCACTCCCCCCTGTATTAGACTCCCTGTCTTCTTACAGGAAGTGCTAATAAAGTCTCCAGGGATGTTTAAAATGATTTAAAAAAATATCCCCAAATGGAAACACTAATGTTGCTAAGACACCCCACTGTGCGATAACACCGAGCCAGGGAATATTTGCAGGGCAGTAAAATAAACTCATTAAACCAATATTCTGAATGCACTGTCTATGACACAAGCACATGGCAAGTATTTGGTATCTCTTGATTGAAGGGAAATGGGTGATTGGGTGAGGAGGCCATCACTGACAAAGATCAGACCTCGTTAGCCAAACGAACCGAATAGCTAGAAACAGGCCCTCTCTGCAAAGTGTGTCCCTGGATTTAAACTATGCCGAAGTTCAGGGGCTTGGCTTTGAGACCCCCCCCCCCCTACAAATCACCCATTGCGATCAAAAACAATAGGACCGTTCAGTCCATCAAAGACACGCTTCTCAGGGGCGGGAGGCTTTCAACATGGCGAATACTGACCACGAGTCCAGAGCGTTCGAAGAGCGTTGTCAAGTGACATGGAATTCACAGTCGTATCGGCCTGATCCTCAACTGATGTAAACTGGAGTAGCTCTACAGATTTCAACTTACATTAGCTGAGGATCTGGCCCCTGGACGGCGACATGTCTCCTGACCCAAGGAGCTTGCAGTAGAAGACAAGGTTGTGCATTTCAACTGTACAGCTAAGGTTAAGTCGTAGGCACTAGGTAACAGACAGTGGGGTTTGGGGAAGGGTAAATACACCAGCAAAGTGGGAAGGGTGCATAGAGCCAGGCTACCAAAGGGGCTGATAATGCCCTGCTAAACGCAAGGCTAGGGAACCTTCTGGTGTGGGGCTCCCTCAACCGCTCCTATCGGAGTTGTTCCACTTTCATTAAATAATGTCACTATGACTTTACGAAAGAGTTAGAAGGACTCCACAGCCTAGTGGTTAAGGCTCTCGCTGAGCGGTGGCAGATTGGTTCTCATCGGGTACATAACGGGACTCAAACCAGGGATCTCCCACATCCTGGGATAGGCACTAACCACTAGGCTAGAGGTCATGAAAGGGCTGCCTACCAGGGTTCCCGCTAATATTTCCCACCCATGCGCGGCAGGTCCACCAGGGCTGGGTTCCTGGAGCACCTGCGTGGCGCTTAATGGGCTGCTGCACGGCCACGCCGCTTACAGGGAACGTAGCTCCCTGGCTGTTTTATGTGGCGTTAGGCACCGACTGCATGGGGCCTTACATGCGATTTAGGCAACCGAACGCCTATTTCCCCCCGTTCGTGAATCACAAGCAGAGAGAGCTGCTGAACACCGGGACGGGGCTTAGCACACACCCGTCTGGGTGGCATCTCCCATTGGCTAGCTTAGGCAGCTCCCTGCCCAGTGTACTGGCTTTGTGAATCACATTCAGAGGTGCCCATCTCTCCCCGTTCATGGCACAGGGGACCTAGGAACCTAGCGCAGGCTCTGTGGATCGCAAGGCTGTGCCTGAGATTTTCTAGGTGCCTACAAGTTAGGTGGTGTGATTCTGAGCATCAGAGACAGAACACCTTAAGTCTCTTAGGTGATGGGTTTGAAGGGTTAAGGAAGAATGAATAACTGAAAACCATCCTGTACCTGATCATTGCAGACCAAAGGGAGTGGAGAAGCTCGTAAATGTATATAATAAATGAAAACCTCTTTTTTATGTATAGGACACCCAAAACCCCCCAGCCCTAACAGAAACACCATATCATGTCTGATCCACTAATACATCTTTATTCTTTCAGCAATTTCTGCAAATCTGATTGCCCTGCTATCCTTCAAAAGGCTGCTATAACTTTTCAGCGAAATCCTCCAAACTGCATCGTTTATTCTCTTATGTACTGACCTCCCCACCCCCCAAAAACCCTAGCGACCGTTGTTTTTAATCTGCTAAAAGGGCATACATGCAGTGGCTTGATCTTTGCGTGCTTTCAGAAGAGCATGTTGGAGGCATAGGAAGGACAAACCACAATTAATCTCTCTAAGGGATTAAAGGGGATTTGAAAACAAAATAAATTCCATTTTATTTGGTCTTTTGGCTTCAGCAGCATTCTAAGTTTCACACTTGCCACTAATTTTCTCTTGGGGTTTAAAGATCATGTGTTAGCTTGACTGAAAAGGAGCCTCTGGAAATGGCTTGAATGCTGTAGTGCAAATCCAAAGGAGACATGAATGCTGATGAGAAAGGGTTTGATTGATGCTTACGTGCGAGGAAGAAGAGTTCACCTTCAGCATCTGGAAAACCCGGTAAGTCAGATGCTCGATTCAGAGCATATGACCTAGGTGAGCAAACTTATGTAACCCTTCTGCCAGGTGGAGCCAGCAGCAACAAGGGCCGGGTTCAGTCTCTAGGGTTTCCTCTTCAACAACACAACACAAAACCGGCTCGAGCCCCCACCCAGTGACTTGGGACAATTACACACCACCCCCTGGGCGCCTCTAAGAGGCAATACTTCCCCACTAGCAAGCACAGAGTCTGAATGTAGCCAAAATTTTTAATAAAAGGAGGGAAGTAACTCAGCATTAATTTGGGAAAACACCACAATTAGGGTTCAGAAACATAAACCATGAGTAAAAGACCCACCCCCAAGCAAGTTGGGCAGTGTCCTTTTCCCCTCAGGTTCTTAAGTCCAGTAACCCAAAAGTCCCTTTAACGTGCCCGACCCTTCTCTGTACCCCACTCACAGTTGCTGTCCTTGGCCAGTGCAACCCCAGAGTTCAGAGTTCACAGAGTTCACCTCCCACCCTGTGTGGAAGGGGGTGGGTAAGAAGGCACCTTACTTGCTCCACTGCTCGAGCACTTGCTCATCGCCCCAACAGCCAATTGCTGCACCTCTCTGGGGGGCTCTGCTCTGACCCTCTCCATCAGCTGCCCTGCTGGCCGCTTGCCGCACCTCTCTACCAGCCACCCAGCTGGCCACTCACCAAGATGTCTTCAGGGCCCCCCACTTAACACAGCTCTTAGTGATTCAACTGTTAGTGGGGGAGCCTCACTGTTGGTGCATACTGGGAAGGTCTCTTGCAATAAAGACACTGTCTCAAAGTAGGTTTAATACTTAGACCTAGGCATCAGTGATTTCAGCTCTGCAGTATGTAACAAGACTCTCAATCAACTCTAAATTAGCTCCTTTATTATACCATGGAGAGAGAAAGGATCAAATTGTATCTAAGCCCCCCTAAGCAGCCCACACCACCTAGTATAAATACCTATCCCCACCCTCTCTTTGCTCATTGGGCTTTGGAATCCATGTCCCCTGACTAGAAAGTGCTGTTCAGTTGAGGGTGAGTCCCTCAATCGGGGTATGCCAGGTTCTGCTGCCCTCAGTTCACATAACAAGGATAACAACGCTTTATCACTCCTGCCCCAATAACAAGGAGACTGGGGATCCAACACCAGCCACAAGTGATCATTGGGGCAAGCACTCCCATCATGCTGAGCACCTGGACAGGGTGGGTGTGTCCATGCAAACGAGATCAGCTCCTGAAGTCCTTTTCCACAGCTCACCACTAGATGTCAGGGGAGAGCTCATTCAGACTCTGCTAACACTTACATGCAGCAGAGGACTGTGTTACCAGACATACATGCAGTCTCCAGTCCTGGCAATCCCATGTGTTCAAAACTCATGAGTCAGACTCTCCAAAATTATGCGACTGGTTTAAAAATCATGAGATTTTTAAGGACAATAAAGCTGGGGTTCTTTTTATTTGACTTTGTGGTTTCTGAGCCTTCAGAGGGCACTCGCGTTGTGTTTTCAGGCGTTTCCCCGCAGCCATGAGGGCTAGAAGCTTTTTTTTTTAAATGAAAGGTGAGACTCTCCGTTCCCAGAGCTGGGGCTTTAAGAAAAACAGAAGCTACCTTCAGATTCATAATAAAATCACGAGATGGAAACTGTGTTTGCTAAAATATACATAATCTGTGCAGTCACTGCCTTTGTGCGTTCAATGGAACGCGCCCAAACTTTCAGTCAATTCCAATCCTCCCAAATAAACGCTCTCTTATCTCCCAATGTTCACAGAGCTCGAGGTTATAAACTTGCTCCAGTTGAATTAAACAGGAGCAAAAGGCTGCATGGACACTCTTATTTGGGTGTCCTTTATGTCGATTAGGACCAACTTTAAGCTAAACTGAAATGAACGTCCGTACAACTTTTTGCACCTGTTAAAATCACACCGGAAGTTAAACCAGTACCATTCTGGATACAGACAAGGTCTAAAACCTTGGTCATGCTGGGAACATTTTGCCCAGAAATTCAAAATAGTAGCAGGACTATACTACAAGGATGATGGTCCAGTAGCTAAGTTCCTAGCTTAGGCCTTCAAAGGTGTGGGTTCAAGTCCCTGCTCTGCCATAGACTTCTTATATGCCCTAGAGTAAGTCACTTAACTGCTGTACTTCAGTTCCCCATCTGTAATACAGGGAAATAGCACTGCCCTGCCATGCAGGAGGGCTGTGAAAATAAAAATACATTAAACCCTGCGCAGCCCTCAGATGCCACAGTAATGGGCCCAGCGACGGTTCACAGGTATCCAGGGCAACCAAGATGCAGCTGGCAACTCGTTTAGTTGACCCTTGTGAAAGGAGATTGAAACAGGTGCTAAGGCTGGTTCTGGTGGCTGGAGACTTGTCTAAATAGTAACTCTAACCGGTTTCAAACCCTGCCTGAGTCCGGGGGGGAAGCTTTCATACTGTAGAGAAGACCATGTTGTGCCTCCCCCAGAAGTCAGTTTCCCTTTGCAGACACGCATGTAATGGCTGGATGAACTACTTCCCCCTCGCCCAGTACCTGGATGGGGCTGGTTCCGCTTCCCAGTACTGCCAACGCTCAGCATTCAAAAATCATGAATCCGACCCCCAACTCCCTCCCCACTGCACACTCAGGCCCCTCGCTCCCTCAGCCCCCCTCTGGCCCCTCCCACTCCCTCCAGCAGGTCCCTCCACGTTCCCCCAACAACAAACTTCTTTAGCAGGGTCCCAAAGCTCCCCATTCCCCCCTTGGCAGTGAGCGTGCGCCCCCAGATCCCCCAGCAGGCTCCTGCAGCCCCCACAGCCCACAGCCCTCCCCCTCTGCACCCGAACATCTGGCTCACTTCCCCCCACACACACACCTGGCAACCGCAGCCCCTCTCCCCCCCCATCCCCCAGGCTCCAATGGGAGCTGAGGAGCCGGCGCTTGGGGCAGGGGCAGCACGCAGAGTCCCCATGGCTGCCCCTCTGCCTAAGAGCCGAAGGGACATGTTGGCCGCTTCCCGGGAGCCTGCCAGCCCCGCCAACCGGACTTTTAACGGCCCGGTCAGTGGTTCTGACTGGAGCCACCAGGGTCCCTTTTCAACCAACTGTTCCGGTCAAAAGTCGGACACTTGGCAACCCTACCCACGGCCAGACCAGCAGGGGCTGGGATGAGAGGCACAGGTGCTGGGGGGAAGGGCTGCCGCATCCCCTGGCTTGTCATTGTTTCCATCATACACAGGGTTTACATTTTGGTTAAATGGCTCTCAGCACCCCCACTATACAAATTGTTCCAGCAGATTCCCGCTGCAGGACTGGCTGAGAGAGGGCTAGCCAACTGCTCCCTGCTCTGTCTGGGGCAGGGGGAAGCAGGTGGGGGAGCAGAGGTTGGCACCAGCATGGGCAGGGCAGAGAAATTACAAATGGTTCTGGTGGGGAGCTGGAGGCATCACGGAGCAGGCTGGAAAGTGACGCGCAGATCTGCAAACGCTTGTCCAAACCTGGGTCATCTCTCCCCTTGATCCCGGCAACCCCCATCTCTCTGCCCCCCCCCCCCCGATTCTCACATTGCACCTTTGGTGTTCAGAGCTGGCTCCTGGCAGGGGCAGACCTCTGCTTCTTTCAGTGTCAAAATTCTAACAGACCCGCATAGTCTGGCAGCCTGAGTCCCTGCATATTACAAGAAGTGGTTACCACTGGCTCTTGCCAGAGCCTCCTAAAGGCACAGTTCCCCACATCTCCCTTCCCCCACCAAACAAAACAATAACAATTAACCATATACAGACTTTCAAATGCTCAGAACAAAACTACTAACCAAACACTGTTCAATTAGTCTCCCAGGTGCCCTGCACGGTAGTTCCTACTTGGTCCTCCATCATACACATCCGTCTGGAGTGACAACCTCATATGATCTCTGTGCCACCTCTTGTGACCTCACTGCTGTGTGTGAGCCTTGTTTCCCATCACAGAGACGCACAGCATCATTCCCATAGCATGGCAGCAGCTCTTGGGACCCCGAATCATACTGAGTGTTTTTGTTTGGCCTTCTCTGTCTCCCGACACATCTGCTAGTCCCCAGTGACTCTGACATCAGTTTCGACCAGGGCAGGCCTTCTTGCTATCAGTTTTCTGTTGAACAAAACATCACTTTGCTGATCTCCACAGTCACAGAGTTTGCTGTTTGCCCTTTTATCCGCGAGTACGTTTGCAGTTCCAGAAACGCTTCACAAGCTTTTGCATGAGAGCTCATCCACCCAGATCTAGACTGCAGAACTCAGGTCTCCAAGGGGAAAGAACAACTCTCACCGCAGTCAGAACCAATCGCAAAACATTGGACTTCCGCTTCTCCTGAATAGCTCTTCACCCAGAGACACCCACCCAGCCCCGTTCATTTGAACACACTCCAACTGGACGGCCCGTTCCAGTTGCCTCCTCCTACAGGAGGAGGGAAAAATATAATTTATTTTTGTAATTCTTATTTTTGTTTTTTAATTGTTCAGGAGGTGCTCAAATAATATGGTAACAAGAACCATGTGGGCACCCAAAAGAGCCAGAAGCAAAAATTCATACTAGAATATGTGTTTGACATTACTCCCTGTTCACAGATTCATGGGTATTAAGGCCAGAGGGGACCATTAGACCTGCTGGTCTAGCCACCAGTATAACTCAGTCCAGAGAATTTCACCCAGTTATTCCCCGATGACTTTGTGTGTGACTAAAGCATTTCTCCCAGAAAGGCATCCAGTCTTGATTTGAAGGCTTTGGGTTGGAGAATCCACCACTTCCCTTGGCAGTTTGCTCCCATACAGAATCACCCTCAATGTTAAAAATGTGTGCCTTCTGTTCACTGTTCTCGATAAGTCATTCAGGGGTTGTTATTCGCCTCTCTAAAAAGCATCAGACAACGAATCAGGGAGCAGAAACAATACCATGTGATGCTGCCAAAGTTTGGATCCGGATTCTACACATAGGGCCTGATCCAACCATCTTTAGTACGGGCTGAACCAAAACCGAACACCGGTGTTTGAAATTTCCAGTCTAGATCCAAAGTTTGCAATTTAAGCATACTTTATTGGTTCCTGCTCGCTCTCTCTCAATTAGTATTTTATAGAGGGTTTTGTTTTGTTTGTGTTAGCATATAAGCCTGCATATAAGCGTGTACCCCAGGTTGAGAATTACTGGCCTATGTTATATGGGAGGTCAGACTAGATGATCAGAACGATCCCTATCTGAATTTATAATCTATGCATCTATACGTTTATTGCTGATACTAGATACCTAGATACCATGATGAATGCTTTAGAAATGGCGTGGACAGACAGACAGATGCCAAATTCACCAGCCTGGAAACAGATATCCTCTCCTTATCCATAGAGCAGATTTCATAAGAAGAATTCTTTCTTACCCTTGAAATTTGAGGATGAGTATAGAGTGGCAATGCATCTCCCGACCCCCTTTTAGAGCGACTAAACTAGCACTGAAAAGATTTACCTCTGGAATTGGGACAGTTTAGAAGATTCCATCCGAGTGTCTGTTTAACAGGGTTGTGTGACTCAAGGATAAAATGCCGACAACGGTGAGGTTTGAGTTTAAAGTGCAGTGTCGCTCACTTGACGATATCCCCCCTGAGTGGGGTTTGACATCCAAGGGATTTAAAACTGCTCTGCATCCCCATAGATCAGAACCGGTGGCTCTGTTCATGCTGCCCTCCCATCTCTGTTTCCTTCTCTTTAATCTCCCTGCTGGGCTAGATTCTACCTGGTATGACTCGGTGTCATTGCATTGAAGTCAATGGGGCCAGAACCTGGGCTCGTGCAAATCCCCATTGTTTCATTGACGTCAGCAGAGCTATGCTGATTTACGTGAGCTGAGGATCTGGCCACAAATCTGAAAAGACTTTCTATCAGCCGGAGAAGTAGAGGGAATGTACTTCTGCAAAGCCACCTTAAATCAACTTTTGTTTTATGTTTGTGTGGGTGGACAGCCTGTTAACAGGGAACTGGTTTTTCTACTTATACCAATGGAATGAGATCCCTACATTCTAATGCTATTTTATCAGTTGATTCCTAGATATCTCTCTCTGGAGACCTGGTACTTCCTAAATATGATGTTTATCTGTCCAACTTCAGGAAATTCCAGCAAAGTCTCAGACCAATAAAACCTTTATTAGAAAAGCAGCAAATCCACATATAATTAAGACCTGATCCTTCAAGCCTCTTGTCCATGACTATAACTGGAGTCAATAGAAGTCCTGTGTTTAGAATGGCTACAGAACTGCTATTTGTTTAAAATAAATAAATAAATTAGAGAAATAGGTGTTTGAGTTTAGGGAGAGTACTTGTGGGAAGAAAACTATACGTCCTAATGGTCAAATATTTGCTGAATGCAAATTTGAAATCGTGCCCTTGATTGAAACATTTGCACTCTGGGCTGTTCTGGTTAGTTAGATCAGTTGTCCAATCAGAGACCAGAAACAATATACCGCCTGACTTACGTAACTAACCAGTGTCACCTCGCAGCAAATTGTTTACAAATGATCTGCAGATAAAGGCTTATTCCCTGGAGAAAGTGGCAAATCATTTTCAATGGCAAGTAGTTTGGAGAATTTTGCTCAGCTTTAGTGGCAAATTGGAGAAGAAAACCGAAGCCGGATGATTCCTCACGCTGAACGTGATTGTGAGATGAACTCTAGTGCCACAGGGTCAGGTGGCACTTTAAAGGGCCTCACCTGGTGTCAGGGTTCCCCCCCCCCCAGTCTGAACTCTGGGGTACAGATGTGGGGACCCGCATGAAAGACCCCCTAAACTTATATTCTACCAGCTTAGGTTAAAACTTCCCCAAGGCACAAATGCTTTCCTTGTTCTTGGACGGTATTGCTGCCACCACCAAGTGTTTTACACAAAAATTCAGGGAAGGGTCACTTGGAATCCCTATGCCCCCAAAATATCCCCCCAAGTCCCTTCACCCCCTTTCCTGGGGAGACTTGAGAATAATATACCAACCAATTGGTTAGCAATGTGAGCACAGACCAGACCCTTTGTCTTTAGGACACTGAAAATCAATCATGTTCTTAAAAGAAGAACTTTATTATAAAGAAAAAGTAAAAGAATCACACCTGCAAAATCAGGATGGAAAGTAACTTTACAGGGTAATAAAAAGTTTTCAAACACAGAGGACTCCCCTCCACAGTTACAAAAACAGGAATAAAACTACCTTTGTAGCATAGGAACATTCACAAGCCAAAACAAAAGATAACTTAACACATTTCCTTGCCCTACTTACAATTTCTGTAAATTTAGATGGATCATTCCAGGTATATTTTCAGGAGATGTTGAACCTGCTTGGTCTCTCTCTCTGTCCGGAGAGGGAACAAACAAAGAGAGTCACAAACAAATTCTCCCCCGCCCCAGATTTGAAAGTATCTTCTTTCCTCATTGGTCCTTCTGGTCAGGTGCCAACTAGGTGATTTGAGCTACTTAAACCCTTATAGGTAAAGTGATTTAGTTCAGCTGCCAAGGAGGGATTTTATGCTACCCTTATCTCTATATTTATGACACCTGGGTCATAGAATCGTAGAACCGTGGAGTGAGAAGGGACTGCAAGGGTCATCTAGTCTAATCCCTGACAAGACACAAGATTGGTTGTGTCTAAACCACCCAAGACGATGGCTGTCCAGTCTCCTTTTGAAAACCACCAGTGAAGGAGCTTCCACGACCTCCCTAGGCCTCTATTCCATTGTCCTACTGTTCTTACTGTTAGGAAGTTTTTCCTGAGATTTAATCTAAATCTGCTCTGCTGTAGTTTGAACCCATTGCCTCTTGTCCTGTCTGGTGGTTTAACCACCTCCCCAGGTGCAGGCAAAGGTGTCATGTGATGGGAGCCCTCTGACTTTTATGCCTTGGCTTCAGGGTTAGCCCAGTGATGGGCACCTGGATCTGAGCACCCACCTTAGCCTCGCCCGGTGTGAGCAGCCTCACTGCAAAGCTCTACAGTGTGTCCTCATTAGTGTCCTCACTAGTGCTGTGTCCTCACTAGTGCTGTGTCCTCACTCGTGCTGGATTCCAGTTTTCCCTGTGTGTGTCTCTAGGACTTCAGGGGTCCTGTAGTGTCACAAACATGCCGGGGCAGGTATATTACATCTGCATCCGACCAGCATCTCAGTATATCACCGAAGGAGGTGGTGTGGGGTCACTAACGAAAGCTAACAACCAGCTGGTTGCAGGACGCTTATAAGAGAAACATCTTTAGACTTACATTACCAGTAGAATATTGGTTTCCTAAACGGGTGGAGATGCAACTTGCCACCTAAGGCAGGGTGGGTCTCAGAGCTGATTCAGCAAACATTGAGACCCACTGACATCCATCGACCCAGCCCAGGCCTGTATTCACAGTCTGGGGAAGATGCAGACTTGAGCTTTGACAAAGACAAAGGTCTGAGAGTGTCTGAGAGAAGGAATGAGGGCACACAAGCGTAATCCATTACAGAGGCGACATTCTGCCGGAGGGAGTGTCTCATGCAGAATAGATCTTTGGACGGTAAGAAATACCATTAGACAGGACTTATGAACGAGTAGAGGCTCTAGGTTGCTTCTCATGGTTTGCTTTTACCTGCAACCTTCTGTTTCCAAATCCTTTCAGTGGCTTTCAGTTAAATCTTTAATTCCAGCTTAGTTAAATAAACTTCAGTTTGGTTTTACTATAGACCCGCCAAGTGCCTTTTGCTAAGGAGAGCGTTGAATGGAAGTGAAGCCAGTGAACTGGGATGCGCTGCTTCCACAAAGGCAGCGGATCGATGTATGCTGTGGGTGCCCAGAAGATAAGGGACTGGGCGCTGGAGTGTAACAAAGTGGGGCGTGTAAATTGTTAGCCTGCAGAGGGAAAGATTGGGGCTTGTGGAGCCGAGTGCTCATGCTGCCAGCGGAGTTAGGAGGATTTCCCCCGGTGGGCACGGATTAGGCTCTTTCATGCTCTAAGCAGGTGGTAGCGATTTGCCCCGAACACTTGAAGCGTCACGCCCTTACCATGTTTTTTTTCATAGCAGTGAACTGAGCCACTGTATCATTATCTCCCAGTGAATTGTGGGGAAACTTGTCTGGGCACACAGGGGAAGGCAATGGAGGACTATCAGCACTCAAAGTCATTTAGCCCATGTCCACACAGCAAAGTGGGTGTGTTACAGAACCCAGGCTGTAACCCACAACCCTGGTGGCGCCTGCTACACAGGGTTGAATGCATCATTGGAACTGATCAAATAATGGGATTTTTTGGTTTTGGCGCTGAACTGCAAAGCCCGGACAAAAAATTGTTTCCGTTCAAACCAAAACTGAGGGTTTTTTATTTGCCAAAAAAAAAAAAAGGATTGCTGTGAATGGAACAAAACATTCCATTTGACCCAAGCCTAATTTTTGTCATGGTTTTTCATTTAGTTTTGGATAATTTCATTTTTTTTTAAATTAGCTAAATTTCAAAATGAAACTCCGTTTGGAAACAAAGTTGAAACTTTTTGTTTCAATATTGTCAAAACAAAACACTTCAACATTTCCAGTAAAACCAAACAAAACATTTTTTTTCCGGCTGCAACTATTTGCCGAATTTGCGAATAGTTTGCCCCTGCCCCCGGCCCCCAATGGCATTTTAAAGCAAATTTACTATTTGGCCAAAAAACAAACCAAAAAAAAATTGCCCAGCTCCAAGCACCACTAAACTTGGGCAAGAGGATTTTGCATGTGGATAGGAGTGTGGTTGGGGGTTAGTCCGGGCTAACTCGGCAGTAAAATCATACCCTAACCAAGCTTGCTAGGAGATATAAGGACAACCTGTGTTAAATAAGGGAAGACATCAAGGGATAGCAGGCCTGGGAGTGAGTTCTCCATTAAAGAGCTGGGAGAAGAGCCAGGGAAAGGAGGCCTGGCTGAGTGCACCAGAAGAGGCCCTGGGAAAGCGAGACAGGGAAGTTTGTGTGACAGGGTCAGATAGATTGTTTGGCATCCCATGGCTGGGAACCCATAGGAGAGAGTGAAGCTGAGTAGCTTTCCAGCACTCCGAGGTAGAAGGCCTGGGAGAGAATAGTTCAGGGAGCAGGAGCCGGCTATGGCTGGCTAGATGGGAAGGGGAGAAAAGCCTCCGTAAAGACTGGCTCAGATCCCTGCCTCACGGGTGGTGAGCCAGCTAGGAAGCTTGGGTGGAAAAATCTCGTGCTGTTGTGAACTTTATGTTAATAAACCAGACTCCCAAATGGGGAGGGTTATTGAAAAAAACGCCCACTGTGGGAGTTTGGTTAACTGGGCAGGATGGGGAAACTGAGGCGGAGGATGGGCTTGAAGCCAGACTGCTTAAGGCCCAGCTATTACTAATGAGCAAAGAAATTCTGTCCCCTAGGGCACTTTGGCAGGGACATTGGGGAATTAGTCTGCTTCTGAAGCGTTGGATTTACAGAAGATGGGTGTGTTGCGCTTAATCACCAGCTATCACAAGGCGGGTGCTGGAACAATTTGTATAGTGGGGGTGCTGAGAGCCATTGAATCAAACTGTAAACCCTGTACAGTAACTGCTCACTCAAAGTCGTCCTGCTTAACACTGTTTCGTTGTTACGTTGCTGATCAATTAGGGAACATACTCATTTAAAGTTGTGCAATGCTCCACTCTTACGTTGTTTGGCTGCCTGCTTTCTCCACAGCTGGCAGCCTCCCTACTGCCCCTCCCCCCCCAGCGCCTCCCGCCCGCCAGCAGACCCCGTGGATCAGCACCTTCCCCCTCCTCCCCCCGCCTCCTGCCGGCGGCAATCAGCTGGCTTGCGGCGTTTTGGAGGCAGGAGGGAGGGGGGCGGAGCGAGGACTCGGCGCGCAGGTTCCCCCTCCCTCCCTTGCCTCCCGAACGCGGCGAGCCAGCTGATTGTCCCGGGCAGGAGGAGCGAGGACTCCCTCCCTGCCTCCCGAATGAGGCAATCATCTGGCTTGTGGCATTTAGAGGGGCAGGGAGGAGCCAGGATGCAGCGTGCAAAGTAAAGGGGAAGGAGGTGGGGGGGGGAGAAGAGCGGGTCAAGGGCGGGGGCTTGAGGGAAGGGGTGGAGTGGGCGGGCTGAGGGTTGAGCCCCCCGCCCCTCGTGCTTGCAGAGTAGGGGAAGCTGCCCTGGAACCTAACCCCCCCTATTTACATTAATTCTTATGGGGAAATTGGATTCGCTTAACATTGTTTTACTTAAAGTCGCATTTTTCAGGAACATAACTACAACGTTAAGTGAGGAGTTACTGTATATAATAGAAACCACTTCAAGCCAGGGGTTGCTGCCGCACCCCCAGCACCTTTAGTTCCAGCACCTATGATCACAAGGGTGGGAGACAGGAATCGGTGGACTTCAAATCTTGCTGTCACCTTCTGTGCTTCAGCTTTGCCATGACAGTGAAAGCAAAACAAAAAGGCCAGATTTTGTAGGCATCTTATAGACCCTAAGAAAACTGCACAAAGAATCAAGATTATTGCCAGAGACTTGCTTTAAATTCACACCCTTGAGCACAGAAATAGGGCAGATTCTCTTGCAAAAGTCTCCGAGAGTTGCCCTTTACGTAAGTGAAGTGCCATACATTTAAATCCAAGGCCCAGACTTTAGGAGGAGCAGCCTTGCTCCATAATGACAATGTTCTAGTGTAACACTTAAAGAAGGAAAACAGCCATAAATGTCATTGCTCGCTGAGTGCACACGAATTCCTAGCTTCCAAACCCTTCCTCCCACGTCCAGCAACCATTCACAGACCTGACCAAAAGACCTTTACATTACGGTGTAGACCTTGACCATTAAAAAAGTCCGCTACTTTTCAGGTGAAGCGTAGGCATTCACCTGAAAAGTCCCTCTGTGGACAGGGCCGGCTCTAGGCACCAGCAAAACAAGCTGGTGCTTGGGGCGGCACATTTTTAGGGGTGGCATGGCCGGCGCCAGAATGCCGCCCCTAAAAATGTGCCCCGGGCCACCCTAGTTCACCTCCGCTGCTGCTGGCGCGGGAAACAGCTGTTTCGCGCGCTGCTGCCCCTCCGGCTCCCCCCCCTCCCTCCCGGGCTTGAGAGCCGGGGGGGAGGGGGCAGGGCTGGGGATTTGGAGAAGGGGCGGAGTTGAGGCAGGGCCGGGGGTGGGTTAATTAAAAAACGGGGGGGGGGAGGGCAAAATTGTTTTTGCTTTGGGCGGCAAAAATCCTAGAGCCGGCCCTGTCTGTGGAGGTCTATATTTTTCTTGCTGTAGTTTTCCGATCATATCCACTTGGTTTACAAGATGAAAAGTATTCTATTCCCCTAATTTCCAGTGGCTCACACTTAACATGGGATCTAAACCTCATGCTATACCCTTTCGTGACTTGTCTGTCCAAAAAGTCTGCAGTCAGAATTTAGCCAACAATTTTGTTGATGATGTATGAAGTCGATTAGAATCCAGCTTGTTTTTCCACTAACTGCTTTGGCTCTGCAGGACTAACAGGAGTCAGATATTGGCTCTCCCTGCTAAGCAAGCAGCTAAGACCCAAAGACATATTGAAACAGATGTTTTGGATATGGAGCTTGCAGTTTTACATAAGAACATAAGAACGGCCATACTGAGTCAGACCTAAGGTCCATCTAGCCCAGTATCCTGTCTACCGACAGTGGCCAATGCCAGGTGCCCCAGAGGAAATGAACAGAACAGGGAATCATCAAGTGCTCCATCCCCATCATCTAGTTCCAGCAACTGGCAGTCAGAAGCTTAGCCATCTTGGCTCATAGCCATTGATGGACCTATCCTCCAGGAACGTCTCATTCTTTTTTGAACCCAGTTATACTTTTGGCCTTTGCAACATCCCCTGGCAACGATTTCCACAGGTTAACTGTGCGTTGTGCGAAGAATTACTTCCTTATGTTTATTTGAAACCTGCTGCCTATTAATTTCATTGGGTGACCCCTGGATCTCATGTTATGAGATGGGGTAAATAACACTTCCTTATTCACTTTCTCCACAACATTCATGATGTTATAGACCTCTATCATGTCCTCGCTTAGTCGTCTCTCTCCCAAGTTGAACAGTTCCAGTCTTTTTAATTTCTTCTCATATGGATGCTGGTCTGTACCCCTCATCATTTTTGTTGCCCTTCTCTGTACCTTTTCCAGTCCTAATATATCTTTTTGAGATGGGGCAACCAGAGCTGTACACAGTATTCAAGGTGTGGGTGTATCATGGATTTATATAGCAGCATTATGATATTTACTGGCTTATTACATATCCCTTTTCTAATGATTCCCAACATTCTGTTAGCCTTTTCTTCTGCTGTGCCACTGCACATGGAAAGGATGTTTTCAGGAAACTATCCGTTATGTTCTTATGTTATGGTCTTAAGGACTCTAAGTATATTCAAGTCCCTGCTTGAAAACGAAAGTAAAGGAGTGAATATTATGTTACATGATCACTTTTCTACCTATAGTCACACTTTAACTCTCAAAGCAATGCACCGAGGTGTGACAAATGCTGTTATAAAGAGGGCTAAAACCTGCTTTGGAAGTCTCTGGGCAAGCAACGGTATATTGTCAACAAGATGTGAGGGCTTCGTCTCTTTAAAACGTTGCTCTTGGCTAAAATACAAGCTTTTGTTTTTACCAACAACTAACAGGGGATTGAAGTTTTAGATTAAGTTTGGACTTTGATAAGTCTCTGGTCCCATTCAGTGAGTGCAGGCTCAAAGGCTGAAATCCTTAAAGGAGAGGATTGAGAATCTGGGTGTTTGTCCGTTGTCTTTACTAGAAAGAAAGGTGCTAACTAAGATGTGGTAACTAATGGCATATCTACACTACTAACTTTTGCTGCCATAAGTTACTTTAGCATAAAGCCACTGCAGTTAGTATGTCACTTGCACATGTGCATACTCATGCACCAGTATTGTGCATACTCACCAGGAGTGTTTGTTTCGATGCACATTGTGGTGCACCATGCGTCGGTATCCCAGCATGCAATTTGCCTTTTCTACCAGACTGTGTTTTGGGAAGTTTAGACAACGTAGGGTGGGGCAGAAACAAATCATGTTGGGGTGACTGGGACTGCAGGGTCAAGTTCCCATCATGCAACTTTCTCCATCCCATAATGCCATCTCAATCCCATAATTTTCACTCCTATTTTGAAAATCTCACAAACCCACGCAAGACTTGTTGCTGGCCGCCATCTCTAACAGAAGCATGGAACCTGCACAGCTCTGCATGATTGTCATGAGCATTGCAAGCACAGGAGGCATGCTCATCTGGCATTTGCAAAGCTGCAAGAAGAGCCAGGGAGGACATGGTGATTTCCTGGAGAGCAGACTGCTGTGGGACATAGCGAGAACCAATTCTAGCTTATTGGTGAAGTTCACAGATCAGGTGCAAATGGTGGAGTGCCACTTCTGGGCACTGACTGGTGGGATCGCATCGTAATGCAGGCTTGGGATGACAACCAGTGGCTGCAGAACTTTTGGATGTATGAGGCTACATTCCTGGAGCTGCGTGCCAAGCTCGCCCCAACCCTCCAGTGCAGGGAAACCAAAATGAAAGCTGTACTGACAGTGGAGGAGCGAGTGGCAATTGCACTTTGGAAACTTGCAACGCCAGATTGCTACTGGTCAATGGGAAATCATTTTGGAGTTGGAAAATTCACATTGGGGGCCATTGTCAGTCAAGTGTGCCGGGCCATTAATCGTCTCCTGCTATGACTGTGACTCTTGGCAATGTGCAGGACATCACAGATGGATTTCCAGCAATGGGGTTCCCAAACTGTGATGGAATGATAGACAGCAACATATCCCTATTTGGGCACGAGACCACGTTGCCACAGAGTACATCAACAGAAAGGACTATTTTTCTATGGTTTTGGAAGCGTTGATGGATCACTGGGGGTCCTTCACTGACATCTTTAAGAACACAGGAATGTTCAGAAAGCTATAAGCAGGGACTTTCTTTAATGTTGAAATGCCAATTTGGATCCTGGGTAAACTAGCCTACCTCTTGCTCCCCTGGCTCATGAAGCCATACATCGACCACCTCGAGAGCACCAAGAAAAGAGTCACTACCAGCTTGGCAGATGCAGAATGACAGCTGAATGTGCCTTTGGAAGACTGAAGGGGCGCTGGTGTTGTTTAGGCACAAGATTGCATCTCAGTGAGAAAAATATCCCAATGGGTATAACTGCCTGCAGTGTCCTACATAATATCTGTGAAGCAAAGGGGGGAAAGTTGCCATAAGAGTGGAGATGAAGGCTGAGTTTAAACAGCCAGACACAAGGGCTATCAGAAGAGCTCAGCACAGAACTATATGGTTCAGGGAGCCATGAAAGAGCCCTTTAACAGCGAGTCACAGTAATGTGTTGTGGTGTACTGTTCTCGACCTGATCTTGCAGTTTGGGGGCCTGTTAGGAACTGTGTGATGCTTGGTGCACATCTATGAATATAATACTGACAATGCACCTATTATTTTTGTGGTGCTTGCTGTACATTTATGATCATTACACTCTGTTTGTCACTGATCCTATGAGTTGCATCACAGTGTACGATAACAAGTAAGTGGGTGCTTTCACTAACACCAGGCATTCTACAACATATGTTGGGAACAAATAAAGATGAATTATTTTCCAAACAATCCAGTTTTATTGAGTAACGAAAACACTTAAAAAATTCTGTGCAAGTTAAAAGCAAATACATTAAGACCTTAACAAATGTATGGAACAGAGCTTAAAGAAGGGGAAGGATCATTCACCCAGTGGTTTGAGCATTGTCTTGCTAAACCCAGGGCTGTGAGTTCAATCCTTGAGAGGGCGATTGGGGGCAAAAATCTGTCTGGGAATTGGTACTGGTTTGAGCAGGGGGTTGGACTAGATGACCTCCTGAGGTCCCTTCCAACCATGATATTCTATGATTCATGTCCATTTTAGCTACACAAACATCAATGGCCATTAGCTAAGATAGCTAAACCTCTGCTGGGACTGGACAACAGGGGATGGATCATTCAATAATTGTCCTGTTCTGTTCATTCCCCCTGAAGCATCTGACATTGGCCACCATTGGAAGACAGGATTTTGGGCTAGATAGACCAGTGGTCTGACCCAGTATTGTCATTCTTATGTTAACTGTGGCTCTCACAGGTCAATGTATGTGAAGCTGTTGTTGTCTGTAATGACCCCCAGAGTGGAGTGGTAGGGGTAGGGATGCGGCCACTGATGCCATGTGGAATGTTGAGGGGACTGTAGGGAGGTGCAGTAATGGAGTTCTCCATGGATTGCAAAGGGAGGCGAGCCCAGGATTATTGAACCTGTAGGTCCAAAAGAGTCGGCAGCATCTGTCTTTGCTGCCAGAGAAGCCCCATTATGCCCTGGTGTATCTCCCTCTCCTTTTCCTGCCCTTTTCTCCTATCTGCTCTTTCCTTCTCCATACAGTCTGCAACATTCATCCTCCAGGCCCTCTGTTCACAGTCTGATGCAGCATTGGCTTGCAGGATCTCGCTAACACATCATCCCAAGTCCTCTTCTCTCTCCGCCTTATGTGGCTCAGGCGTTCCATGCACGGCTACAGATAAAACACACAAAGGTACCATCGTCGGTATAGTCACAGCAGAAAGTGAAAGTTAAGATTCAGATCTTCCCTCCCTTGCTCCCCTAAAGGTTTAAACAAGAACTGGTTATTGACGCTTCTGCCTCACAGTGCTTGTGCACAGCAGCACTCACAGCACCAGCGATGGTAAGTATGGCCTGCCAAGGGTGAGGAAATGTGGAGGGAATTGCTCCGATGCCTGTAACTATATGGGAGTCTAGTGCAATGGCACTGAATAATGGCACCATTTTTCATAGGCAGAGATGTTTTTAGCTGATATCCCACTCCTGAGGATAACAAAGGCACAGAGAGCACAGCTGCTGCTGGCATCCTGAAACCATCCAGGCCCATAGGCCGCTAGCCTGTGTACTGAGATGGTACCTGCTGAAATGATCGTTGACTGGGATGGGAAGATGTCTTACGACAGAGGAAGAAATAAGGCAGCCTTCCCCAGAAACCTTCGGGAGAGGATTGCTAAGTTTAGTATCTCTAGGAGAGTTTCATCGAGATCTCTCAGGAGGATCCAAGGGACATCCCTGTCTACATAAACATATTGCTCCCCATGGCTCCCCTCCCTTCCTAACTGTATAGGGAAATGAAAAGCTGATAACAACACTACCTCTTGTTGCTGTACCACAAACTCTTCTAGTATGAGTAAATTAGTGAAAAATCAACAGCTGTGTCCTGTTAATTTGGGGGCGTCATCAGTAAATCATTGTAATGGGAAATACATTTACACACTTACCCGAGGTTCCTTCCCCGGCATCAGGCTCACCTATATTTGACTGCTTGGACTGCGGTGAAGTCTCAAACAGGTTCTGGCTGATGGCACAGCTGGAACCCCCAGTTACATGCCCCTCATCCTCCTTCTCTTTCTTCTCCACCTCCTCGTCCTTGCTGTTCATGCCAGGGGCCTGTGACTCGGCTCCTCGGGGGGTATCCATGGTGGTGTTCAGGATGGTGATGAGGTCTCCGCCAAGTATGGCATGCACCGCTTTGTAAAAGAGGCAGGTCTGAGGCTCAGCACATGATTGACTGTTGGCCTTCCTTCCATGCTGTCTTCTCCAAGCCGGAGCACGTCTGGAGCGTGTAGCCGGCATGGTTAGTTGGGCACTTGCTAATAACAACGGAGAGCTGCTAGGTGTGCTCATCAAGATGGACAATCAGGAAAATGCATTTGAAAAGTTCGCAGGGCTTTGAAGAGGGGAGGGGGAATTTCAATTTCCGTGATCCCAAGGCAGTGGAGTTCACAACTGTGCCTGGAGTGGTCAGCGTCAAGCATTGTGGGATAGCTGCTGGAGAGCTGTTAGGGTCAACATATGTAATGCAATGTCTACATTCACATTGTGTTGACCTGTGCACATATACCATGGCTCAACACTGTTTGGGGAGGTGGTGTTTCTATGTAATGGAAGAGCTTACATCAGTAGGAGAAAAATTTAAGGTAGACACATGCACAATTATGTTGATGCTAGGCGGCTTACATAGACTTAACTTTAGTGCAGTAAAACCCTAGTGAGGCTAAGGCAGTTGTAGGGCTTGTCTACACTTGAAACGCTACAGCAGCACAGCTGTGCCTCTGTAGTGCTTCAGTGTAGACATTCCTTACACCAACAGGAGGGGTTCTTCCATTGGTGTAGGTAATCCACCTCCATGAGAGGTGGTAGCCAGGTCAACAGAAGGATTCTTCTGTCAACCTAGTGCTGTCTACACATGAACATAGGTCGGCTTAACTACGTTGCTCAGGGTTGACAATTTTTCACATCCCTGAGTGACCTAGCTGGGTTGATCTAATTTTCTAATGTAGACCAGCCCATAGTGTTAACAGGAGTTATCAGGGTGAGATATAACTTATGTTTCCCCTGAGCCTCATGGAAACTACAAATTCACCTGGCTTCACTAAGATTTTGCCTGGTGTTTATTACCATGAGTTAGCTAACTTGAGGTAAGAGCACACCCTTTTTCCTGGAGAAGGTGCACCCTAAATTTCAACTAGGATGTAAAACTGTTATGTAAGATTGAGTTACCTCGTCCTTTGTCTTAGTCAAAATCAAGTCAAAGCAATTGTATGTTAGCCAGTGCTAAACATCCAATTAGGTGGGGACCTAGATTACACTTGACCTGCTTAAATCAAGCTGTTGAGCAGTAAGTTAGTCTCAACCTTAACTACAGTGATGCTACCAGCCATTATCAACTGTGTCTACATTGGTGTAAAGTGGGGTTTTCAGATGAGTCCATCTAACTCAGTTGAGCCAACTTGGATGAAAAAAGCACATTTTTCCCAAAACTAGTTTTCACTGCCTTGAAAAGTGTAACTCGAATTAGTGCTCTCAGTGTAAATTCCTAGTGGAGCTAAGACACAGGTAATCTCTAGCTTGCTGTAGCTCGTGGATGTCAACACCAGGTAGGGGGTTGACTGTTGACCTGGACTAGTTACAGCCACATAAAAACTACCTGTGCTTTCTCTGCATCGAGAGAGCTAAGTCGACATGAAAGAAATCTGGTTTGGCAGTGAAGTCGTAGCCCTAGTCTAGACAAGGCCTGAGAGAGGCACTGTAATGATGGGATAGGCAAGAGCAGCTATTTGGTCCTATAGTGAAGAGAAAGCCACTCTTCTCCAGTCAGACTCCGGCAATGGTCAGGGTAGTTTAAAGTGCCTCTGACCTGGTCCCAGCAGATTCGGGGAGTGACGGCAACAAGTGCGCACTGGCACGTTCTTTGTTAGAAAGCTAAGGGAATCAGTCCACCAAATGAGAGGTGGGAAAGGCACTAGCAGCTGCAGATGGGCGTAGGGAGAATTCATACTGGTTCAGGCAACCTTAGTTCCCATGTTTATATATCCAGGGGGGTCAACAAGAGTTGAAGCTGCAAGTAGATTAT
Source organism: Terrapene triunguis (assembly GCF_002925995.2). NCBI lineage: Eukaryota > Metazoa > Chordata > Testudines > Emydidae > Terrapene > Terrapene triunguis. The sequence continues at coordinate 3,414,382 of NW_020664462.1, read as the reverse complement.
CCCTTGCTCCACCCATAAATCTATCAAAAACCCCACTGTTACTTGGGGGTTTCAGAGCCCCACAACAGCGGTAACTTAACGATTTCACTCCAAGCGGTGTCAGGAATAAATCAATAGGAACACAGCAACTCTGTCCGATCAAGGATTAAATACAAGTCAGCGTGATCTTGTCTAACACTGCAGTTTATTAGATTTAAGCACACACAGACATAAGCAATAGGTTTAGAACCTCCCAGATATTTACCTAACATCTGGAAGGATATTGATTAATTAACAGCAGGTTCGCAGTGGTCAGTTGCTCACCCATCGGGGAGAAAAGGTGTCAGGAAAAACATCTCTCAAGATGACTCCAGAGGAATGCTCCAAAGTACACTCTATTATTAAACTTTTTATAGCTAACTTCTATAAAACACATAGGTTGTAATAGGTGGCATGGTGCCAAATCGGTGTGGCCGTGCTGAATGAATGGTGTGAGCATAACTTGACATGGCTGAAGAACTGCAGAGGATCCTGGGAGCAGGGCCCCTTTAAGCAGAAGCAGATTTGATAAAGGACTGGCAAAGCCTGCGTGTGCGATCGATATAGAACCTATTGGTTGGCAAATATGGGCCTATGCAAAAGTAAATATCACGTGCATAAAGTGCCAGCATGGAGCACCGGTCGACCCGGTTGTAGTGACCCTACAGCAAGGACACCACGCAGAGAGCCAGAGTGAATGATTGATGAGTGAGTCAACGTGGAGTGGTCTTTGTTCGGTACCCCTCCCCCAGCCCCTTCCAAAATACTAATCAGCCAAAATGAATAACCGCATGCCCACTGGGCGTGCTTTTGAGACATGTGATTCCTTTGAGGAAAAAGAGTATAAGAATCATGCAAAGTTAATTACTGTCAGAGAAAGACAGGGTACCTGAGTGGAGCAGGGCTGGGGAAAGGCAGAGGAGCTGGGGAGGCTCCAGCTGGATAGCCCCAGGCTGTGTCCTAGCAGTAGGCCAACAGGTACTGGGGGCTGCAAAGGGGCAGCCCAGGGGTAGGCAAACGCAGCAGGTCCAAACCCAACTTTGCCGGTGATGAGTAGGCTGATACTGCAGTCTGCCCCAGGGCCCGGGGGCTAGACAATGACTGGCAGTAGCCATATACTGAGGTGAGGTGGGGATAGTGGGTGGGGGCCTCCCTAGGAAGGGGAGACCCTGAGACTGAGGGGTGTCCGGCCAGGGGGCAGCACCCCAGATAACGGGGCACCGGGTCCGGGAGGGACACGGGGGCCAAGCAGCAGTGGGACACCAGCCTGCACAGGGCGCTCCAACCTCTGGATGAGCTAATTCCTGAGAAGACCAGCAGGAGGCGCCGCAGCGGTGAGTCCCGTGCTGCTACAGACCCCTACTGGCTCATCACTTTTCCTAACTTTCAATAAACTTCTAACATCAGAGGAGCCCACACACAAGGTCTTCCACCCATTTATCTTCTTTTTGGTCTCAGTTGTTTCTTGTCTTTCCCCTCTTCCCATTCTGATTAGCAGAAACTGCCAGCTAGATTTTGACCTTGCTTCTGAAAGCCTGTTTCCAAATTAACCCTTAACTAAGTGGTGTTCTATTTCATTACTTCATAGTGGCTGATTGCACATAATATGCTTGCAATTAGCTTAATCATGTTCTGGGGGTATACACACCCCTCAAATCCAGGGCAACACCACCCCATAGAGATTCAGTGGATGAGCAGGGGGTGTGGGTGGGGATGGGAGAGGCATATCTGAATTTCCTCTGCATGTGGTAGCACTGGGGACCATCTAGCCCTACATTTGGAGCCTGAAACAAGTTCACAATGTGCTGGGCTGATTTATATTGCTGCTTGAGCTTCACTGCTGACTCATGCATGTTACTCCATACGCGACAGGGTGCATTTGAGCTCTGCAGGATGTTGAACTGCCTGCCACTTGAGAGAGCAGCAGCCCCAGGGCATTACCATAAGGGAAGAGCAGAAGGGGACGTGTGCTGGCATCAAAACTTCCCAATGTTTGTAATGCCCCAAGGGACGAGAATAAATGATTTGTGTTATAATGGCAAAGCTGGCCTAGTAAACGACTAAAGCAAAGCCCCTTGCTTTTAATTTTTAAAGAGCAGATTGCCATCCATCTGGTTTTAAATCGATTGAAATGATCCCCACAAAGCGGAGAAAAAGGTTGAAAAAAAAAATGAATGCAGCAAACACTTTTCTGAATAGCAAGGGCAGAGCTGTGGGTAGTAGTGCAGAGTTGTCCAGCTCTGCAGAGAGTTTAATGGACTCAGAACGCAAATGGCTTTTTTGCTGGACGCACCAACACTAGATTTGGCCAGAAGTCATTTCTCAAGCAACATTTCCAAGAAGTTCAATTAATAAATAATAATGTATTGCTTATGTTACAACAGCACATAGAGGCTTTGACCGTCATTAGGGCCCTGTTGTGCTAGGAGCTGTACAAACACATAGAAAGAGACAGAACTTGCCGTGAAGAGCTCAATCAAAATAGACTGAGGATGGTAGAAAGGAAACATTATATGCTCCTTTTTGAGCAGGGAAACTGAGGCACAGCAAGATCAGCAGATCTGCTCAAGGTCACGCAGGGAGTCTACGGTAGATGCAGGAATTGAACCAACTTCTCATGCGGTGCTTTGATCCCCAGAGCATCCTTCCTGTCTGTTGAGATGTAGCCTTGGCCAAAGGGTATTAGCAAAATTGTGAGTTTGAAAGTGTGAGTATTTGAACTCTTAGCCTCCCTCATCACAAGAGCTGAACTTTCTAAAACTCCTTTCGCATTAAAATAAGAGAAAAAATATTTATTGCAGGTAATTGAAAGTCACCTCGAATAAAATGCCTGGAAATGCATTTGAATGCCTGGAAATGCATTTGAACACCCCATTTACTGTCTATTCTCTGTACATTAGCAGGGCGAATTGGCAACACTGTGAAGAAAGGATGTCATTATCCAAGCCTCAGACAAGTGGTATATGTCGAAGTGATGCAGGGGAAAGTGTGCTGCAATTACAGCTTATTATGATTCTGTCCTGGCTGCTACATACAAAAGGGAGAATGTTGAGGTGCATCCAGTGTGACACCACTTGACAGCTTCTTGGAATCGAGTTATTTCAACACAGAGATCAAAACCGGAGAGATGGCAAAAGAGCCAGGCTTCTTAGAAAAAGAAGCTTATGGTCTTCGGTTTGGATTTTGTGTACCAATGTGATAAATCCGTCTCTGTAGGTATTTGTATTGCATTTGTCAACTTGATGTCTGAGACCCCCTACAAACCGGAAGAAGAAATGGCCAACACAAGACTAGAGGCTGAGTTGTTTTTTTTTAAAGTGACTGGTTGAAAAATCCAATTTTCTTTCCACAAAATAAATTTGATTTCATTCAAAATGTTAGGTGGGAAATTTCGATTTTTTTGATGACAAAAAAATGGAAAGAAAACGAAAATGCTCATTGGTGTTGAATTGAAATTTTTGCTTTGTTTTGGGACTTGCAAAAACGGTAACAGACAGAAAATGTCAATTACAAACTAAGTGAACAATTTTGTTTCCTTCTGAATTACTTGAATTGGAAAAAAGTTTGATTTGAGAGGGCGGTGAGGACCTTGAAAGAGATCTAGATGAGCTAGGTGAATGGGCAACACAATGACAAATATCAGAGGGGTAGCCATGTTAGTCTAGATCTGTAAAAAGCAACAAAGAGTCCTGTGGCACCTTATAGACTAACAGAAGTATTGGAGCATAAGCTTTCGTGGGTGAATACCCACTTCATCAGATGCATGTAATAGAAATTTCCAGAGGCAGGTATAAATATGCAGGCCAGAATCAGTCTGGAGATAACGAGGTTAGTTCAATCAGGGAGGATGAGGCCCTCTTCAATGACAAATGCCATTCCAAGCTGATAAATGCAGAGTAATGCACATTGGAGGAAAACACTTAAAGTATTCAGATACTTTACAGCAGTGGTTCTCAACTATTTACCATTGTAGGCCGCATGTGAGGCCCACAATGTATTATGTAGTCCGCATCCAATACTACCTGAGGATGTCACATGGGCCGCAGCTCTGTGCTGATTGGGCAGCAAGCGGACCACGGGCTGCAGGTTGAGAACCACTGCTTTACAGGGTGCTAAATTAACTATATCAACTCAAGAAAAAGACCTGGGTGTCTTTAAACACAGCTCAATAAAGACCTCTTCACATTTTACATGTCGGGCTTGCTATATCAGTCCTTACACCAAGAATCTGTTGAACTCAATTGGAGTCTTTCGCGCACCAGGATTGGGGCATTGTACCCTGTGTATGTCGAAAATCTTCAGTGGCAACCACCTAGATGCAGGTATTCATTTTGGAGCAGCTGAATTTTGAAGCTGCAGCTGGAAAGCTTTTAATGATCCTTCCTGTGGAAGCAAACTGAGATCTGCTTCCACTGTCAACATTCCTAGTCCTCATTATTCACAATGAGGCTTAATTAGGAAATTACTCTGCTTTTATTGTACGAGTTTTGGTGCCAGTCTAGTCTTATTTGCACAACAGCAGTCTGAGGGTCATGAAGCAGGAAGTCGGTTTTAATTATTGTAATGGCTCTCTTTATGAATTAGCACAGGTCTTTCTTAAATGTGAACATTGGCATTTTATTAATAGCGCCAGACTCTGACTTAATGTAGGCTCAGTGTAGGCCAGGTGACTTCACTGAAGTTGGCCTTTCTAGCGCCTTTCATCTGTTTATCTCAAACAACTTTACAGAGGTGGACAAATCTTCTCCTCGGTTTAAAAAGGAAATTGAGGTACAGAGGTTGAGTGATTTGCACAAGGCTATACAGCAGTGGAGCTGGGAGTAGAACCTAGTTCTTCTAACTCTCTGTTGTAATCACTAGCTCATAGCCCTTCTGGTGGCTCTCTGATCATAGCAAATAAACCTTCAGTTTCACCATCTGAGATGGAAGAGGAAAAGCACCTACCTGGAACTGGTTGCAGACAGATGGCAGAACTAGTGGCTGGTGAACTTCTAGAGGTTTGGCTCTGATAAGTAACAACTGAGTGACGTGTTCAGGATGAAACCCAAAAGCATGTGCCTGCTCTAATGTTGCATAACAAAATTATTTTGGGGAAGTTCTCTGTTATACCATAGGTCAGAGAAGATGGTCACAATGGTCCATCTGGCCTTGGAGTTTATGAATCTATGGCAAGTGCCCAACCCATACTTAAGTGTAGAACCCAGTTTTGCAGAAAATTAGGTCAATTTATCGTTTAACATCAAAACTTAGCTGAGCTTTGTCAAAATCTGTTAGGCCTGCAGAAGTAACCTGGAAAAAAACTGTTACCTACCTTTCCTTAACTGATGTCCTTCTAGATGTGTTGCACATATCCATTCCACTGTAGGTGTGTGTGCTCCCCGTGCACAGATGTCGGAGATTTTTCCCCTCAGCAGTACCCTCTGTTGCTGCATGCCACTGTGTACTGATATAAGAGAGCGGAGTCACCCCCAATTCCCCCATCAGTTCTTTCATACTGGATAGACTTTAATAGAGAGGGGAAGGTGTATGGGTCGTAGAATGGTCATGTGCAACTCATCTCAAAGAACAACAGTTATGGAAAGGTAGGGAACCGTTTTTTCTTCTTCCATTGATTGCACATGTCCATTCCATGGTAGGTGACTCACAAACAAACACCCATGGAGGTGGGTTTGGAGTCTATCTGAACAGTCATTGTAACAAACCGTCTGAAACTGGCATTGTCGCTGGACTGACAGGAAGTGGCATAATGAGAAGTGAAAGCCTGAGGAGGTTGTGAAGGCTAGGATTATAACAGTGTTTAAAGGGGGACTGGATAAATTCATGGAGGTTAAGTCCATTAATGGCTATTAGCCAGGATGGGTAAGGAATGGTGTCCCTAGCCTCTGTTTGTCAGAGGGTGGAGATGGATGGCAGGAGAGAGATCACTTGATCATTACCTGTTAGGTTCACTCCCTCTGGGGCACCTGGCATTGGCCACTGTCGGTAGACAGGATACTGGGCTAGATGGACCTTTGGTCTGACCCAGTACGACCGTTCTTATGTTCTAAAGCGTGAAGTGATCACAAAGTTGCTGCTTTACAGATGTCGACTCTCGGCACTTAGGCCAGGAAAGCTGCAGAAACTGCCTGTGTTCTTCTAGAATGTGCCAACATTTGAGCTGGTGGGATTGTATTAGTCAGTTGGTAGCATAAGCGAATGCACAAAGGGATCCAGGAAGAGATTCTGTGAGCAGAAATTGGTTGGGCCTTGACTGTGTCTGCAGTCACCACAAAGAGTTGTGTAGAGGATATGAAAGATTTAATATCCAGTTAGAAAGCTAAAGTCCTTCTGATATCCAACAAATGAAGCTTTTCCTCATACCTTTGTGTATGAGATTTTAGGAAAAAAATGTGGGCAAATAGAGTGGTTGGTTGACATGAAAGTTAGCGACCGCTTTTGTAAGAAATGTCAGGTGAGGGCAGAAATCAAGTTAATCTTTATGGAAAACTGTATAAGGCATCCTGACACTAGAGCTTTCAACACACCCACCCTTCTTGCTGCGCTAATTGCCACTAGAAATGCCACCTTCATAGAGAGGAGAAGGAGGGAACAAGTTGAAAGGGGTTCGAAGGGAGGTTCCCATCAGTTTTGCTGGGACTAAGTTCAGATCCCAAGAAGGGATGGGGTTTCATACTTGAGGGTACAATCTGGTCAAACCCTTTAGGAATCAGGCAAATGATGGGGTTGGAGAAAGGGATCCATTAGCCACCCAGATATGGAAGGCCGAAATAGCTGCCAGATGCACCCTTATATAACTAATAGTCAGAGTCTGTTTTAGATCTAGAAGATTGGGCAACCCTGGACCTCATATTGAACTCTCTGGAGACACACCTTTCCGATGAGACCAAATGGAGAAGCACTTCTACTTAGCCAGATAAGTGTACCTCATTGAGAGTTTTCTGCTATTCAGAAGCATGTATTGGATGTCATTCATGCAGGACTTTTCAAAGTCAGCCATGAAGCATCCATGCTGTTAGATGGAGAGCTTGGAGGCTGAGATGGAGCAGCTGCCTGTGGTCCCAGGAGATTAAGTAAAGAACACATCAGAGATTTTCTGAGTAATTGGAATGATTTCAAGTCAGCAGGGCCAGATGCTATTCTCTGTGGGGTGCTGAAGGAATTAGCTGAAGAAATCTTGGAGCCACTGGCAATAATATTTGCAAACTCATGGATGACAGGCGAGGGTCCGTAAAACTGGAGAAGGTTTAACGTAGTGCTCATCTTTAAAAAGGGAAGAAGGAGGAGCCTAGGAACTACAAACGAGTCAGCCTGACCTCTGTGGAGTAGGCAAATATTTTGGCCAGTCTCACAAGAACTGAAACCAATTGACTACAGCCAACGTTTTGAAATGCTGGAGTCTGAAGTCCTGATCCAAAGGCCCATTGGAATCAGTGGGAGTCTTTCCCTTGACTTCACTGGGCCTGGATCAGGCTACAGATGCATATCTTTGAGGCTATGAAGCCTGTCATCTTCTGTTTTCTCTGCAAATAGAGAGGGACCGTCCAAAGGGAGTCTTGGATAGTCTGTTGAAACTCTAGGGGTAACCCAGCTCTGCAGCCATGAACATCTTCTCATAGTAATGGCTGAGGCTAGGGTTCAAGCAGCCGAATCTGCACTGTCCAAACTGTCTTGGAGGGCAGTCCTGGTGACCAGCTTCCCCTCCTCAGCCATGGCTGAAAACTCTTGTCTACAGTCCTCTGGTAAATTTGTCTTTGCATTTTTAATGGCCTCCCAGAAGGTGAAGTCATATCTACTCAGGACCGCCTGTCGGTTTGCAAGCCTGAGTTGCAGGCTTCCTGAAGAATGAAGCTTGCCACCAAACAGATCCACCTCTCTGAGTCTTTGCCTTTTGGCCTTGTAGCTTGTTGTCCCTGTCTTTCCTGCTCCTTGGTGACTGCCACCACAAGAGAACCCTGGGGGTGGGGGAGAATAAAAATGTTCATACCCCTTAGAAGGGACAACATACCTCCACGTGGCTCATTTTGCTGTGGGGGGCAGGAAGGAGGGTACCTTCCAAAGAGCCGTGACTGGGTTCATGATGGTTTCATTAATTGGTAGAGCCACCCTAGCTGGGATTGCCGATACCAGGATGTCCACCAACCTATGACCGCTTTTGGATATCTCTTCTGCCGGAAAGTCAGGAACAGAGCCCACTTTTTAAAAGACCTTGATGGACTCTGGAGTCCTCCAGTTGTGGTGAGAGACTTGATGGCTCAATAGCCGCATCTGGTGATGAAGACGAGGACACAACTGGCATCTGAGGGCGTGGCTGGTCCATAACTTGCAGTGGAGAGGTTGCCCGGGTGAGTTTTGGCTGCTCGGTACAGGGTACTGGAGAAGGGTGCTATGCGTGACTGGAACCGGTCTTAGCACCAGGTACTGGGGGATGGTGCTCTCGGTGTCTCCAGTGCGCCCTCCATGACTGCACTTGAGGAGGTTATGGGGAGGACCTGACTGGAGGCGGAATGCCCCCCGGTGACCAGAATGGCCACTGAGATGGGCCTGGAATGCATCCTTTTCCAGGCCATTGACCTTTTGCAGGAGGCCAATGCTAGGGTTGCTACGTAGCCCATGGTTCCAATGACTCTGACTGGGGTATGGGCCGTGTCCTGGACAGGATAGAGAGGACCTCACTGTGAGTCTGAGGAGGAGGACTCAGATGCTTCTGACCCAGGATGGGCCAATCCAGATGGGACTGGTGAGAGGTAGCCTGAGCCCAGGGATGTCAGTACTGGGGAAATCATGGGTGGCGTTCCTCTCGACAAAACAGGCTTCTGCGAAGGTTTGCGTAATGGTACCACAGGATCTTGGTGCGGTGAGGTATGAGCCACAGGTATCAGCACTGGCAGCAGGCCTTCTGCTGCTAGACTAAGCAAGTCCCTTGCGACTGCATATGCCTATGGGGTGGTTGGGATCCGCAGTCTGCTGACTCCACCAAGGTCTTTCAGGGGACAGCCTCAACAGACGTGGCACGGGCTATAGAGACGGTGATTCCCCCTTTGGCATTCTAGGGCGAGCCTCTCTCCCAAACACTTTGTGGAGTCTCTGCCTCTGTCTTGCTTCGGTATGGATGCAAAAGAGCAAGAAGCAGAACCTGAGGAAGGCCCAAATCTTTTCTTAGGTACCGGGGAAGAGGACTGAGGAGCTGCGGATGTCTCTGGTGGGGCACTCCATAGCAGCGTTCATATACTTGGGGCTCTATCCTCATGTGATGACTGTGATGAAGGTCTAAGTGCTGCTTCCATAAGCAAGTGCTTAAGGCTTGCAGCCCTATCTTTTTTTGAATGGGGCTTGAAACCTTTAGAGATCTGACGTTTGTCACTGACAGGGGCCTCTTACACATTTCAGGCAGGGCGGGTTGCTGACTGGCATAGGCTTTGCACAGGTCCGGCAGGACTGAAACCCCAGCACGTGAGGCATCATTCTGGTACCAGTCCCAGAACCAAAAGAGAGAAATGTCAAAAGAGACCAAAAAATGCCCTGGAAACGTACCCCTTAGACTGTCTAATATTAACTAAAACTAACAAACTACTAATTTACAACTATATGTAAAGAAGAGTGAGGGATGTGTTGTGAGATGCTACCGGTATGGTGCTCTGCTTTCTCCTGTGTTGATATCACTCGGCTGCGTGCGTGTGTTCCCTCTGTGTGCAGTCCCAGCTCTGCAGATAGCTGACACAGCAAACCCGACGAGAACCCCCAATAACCACAGAGTCTAGTAAGATGCAAAGTCACTTCGGACTAGGTTTATTGCGATCTCGGACACAATTGCAGTTCCCCGTAGATTACTTAGTCTACCGGGCATACTACTAATAGATGCCTCTTGGCAAGGACCCGGCTCAGTGGCGGGACTTTCCACTGCCCCCGTGGCCGGACAAAGACACCACCCCAGGGATACATTTTTATACACAGGTACAAACAAGTTATACATCACTCCTGACGTATTGAGGTGCAACCCCTCTACGCAGCAAGGTACAACCCTTCTACGTAGTAAGGTGCCGCCTCTCACCTTGTACATGTTGGTTCGATCTATCCATCATTTTACCCTTTTGCTCCTGTCATTGGGATGGGTCGGCCTGTTCCATGTTATCTGTGGAATGTTCCAGTATAGGAGTGTTTTAATATTTAGTGTCCAGTACTTTTTAGGTATGTATCTTTTTGCAGCATCAGCCCTTTCCTTGCCAGCTTCTGTGAGCAGGGCCTGCCTCTAGCTCACAGCTTAACTTTGCTTTATGTTAGCAAAGTCTTGACCATTACTTTAGTTCAGGCCTTAGGCCTCATACCAGGCCTCTGATACCAAGGTTTATCTCTCAGGGCCTCCTCTTACTACAGGATGTACTTGAGCAAATCATGTCAAGCCAACCTAATAGCTTTCTTTGACAGGGTAACAAGCCTTATGGATATGGTGGAAGCAGTAGATGTGATATATCTTGACTTTAGTAAGGCTTTTCATACTGTCTCACATGACCTTCTCATGAACAAACTAGGGAAATACAACCTAGATGGAGCTACTATAAGGTGGTGCATAACTCATTGGAAAATCATCCCCAGAGAGTAGTTATCAGTGGTTCACAGTCAAACTGGGTAGGCATGTCGAGGGGGGTCCTGCAGGGATCAGTTTGGGTCCGGTTTTGTTCAATATCTTCATCAGTGATTTAGATAATAGCATAGAGAGTACACTTCTAAAGTTTGCGGACGATACCAAGCTGGGAGGGGTTGCAATTACTTTAGACTAAAATTCAAAATGATGTGGACAAAACCGGAGAAATGGTCTGAAGTAAATAGGTTGAAATTCAATAAGGACAAATGCAAAGTACTCCACTTAAGAAGGAACAATCAGTTGCACACATACAAAATGGGAAATGACTGCCTAGGAAGGAGTACTGCGGAAAGGGATCTGGGGTCATAGTGGATCACAAGCTTAATATGAGTCAACAGTGTAACACTGTTGTAAAAAAAGCAAACATCATTCTGGGATGTATTAGCAGGAGTGTTGTATGCAAGACTTGAGAAGTAATTCTTCAGCTCTACTCCGCACTAATTAGGTCTCAAGAGGAATATTGTGTCCAGTTCTGGGAGCCACATTTCAGGAAAGATGTGGACAAATTGGAGAAAGTCCAGAAAAGAGCAACAAAAATGATTAAAGGTCTGAAAACATGACCTAGAGGGTAGATTGGAAAAAAAAATGATTTGTTTAGTCTGGAGAAGAGAAGACTGAAGGGGGACATGACAACAGTTTTCAAGTACATCAAAGGCTGTTACGAGGAGGAGGAAGAAAATTTGTTCTTCTTAACCTCTGAGGACAGGACAAGAAGCAATGGACTTAAATTGCAAGTGGGGCAGTTTAGGTTGGACATTAGGAAAAGCTTCTTAACTGTCAGGGTGGTTAAGCACTGGAATAAATTGCATAGGGATGTGTGGCATCTACATCATTGGAGATTTTTAAGAGCAGGTTAGACAAACACCTGTCAGGGATGGTCTTGATAATACTTAGTCCTGCCATGAGTGCAGGGGACCGGACTAGATGACCTCTTGAGGTCCCTTACAGTCCTACGATTCTATGAATTAATCAAGTCTGGAATTGCTCCGACATCCATCGCCGGCGGTAAGAAGGAACTGAGGGGGGTCTGGGGTGGCTCCGCTCTCTTATACCAGCACATACATGCAGTGTCAGAGGACACTCGAGCCACTCCGATGGGTAGCACTGAGGGAAAAAAACTCTGACATCTGTGCATGGGGCACACACACGCCTACAGTGGAATTGACTTGCAACCACTCAAAGAAGAATCTTGCTATCTCAAGACCTTCTCTTCCAGATCAAGCTAGAAGTACTATTAGAAGGGACTTACTCAGTATTTTTTGACTTCTTCCATTCATCTTAATGAGAGCTGATTGTCCTCAGAACCTCAGAAAATACAAGACGTTTATTTAGGTGCCTAAATAGGCACGTGTAGCCTGATCCACAGGCCCAGTGGAGTCAAGGGAAAGACTCCCACTGATTGTAATGGGCCTTTGGATCAGGCCTTTAGTCTCCTACGTTTCAGAATGTTGGCTGTAGTCAACTGGTTTCACTTCTTGTGAGCCTGGCGATAATACTTGCCTTCTCCATTGAAATGCAATGAGCTTTAATTAACAAATGTTTGCAAAGTGCTTCAAGATCCTTAGATGAAAAGTGTAGACGTGCAAAGCAATATTATTAATGTCTATTTTATCTCCCATCTGATACTGTACTGTAGCTTCCCAGTTCAGTAACAAGGACCGTGGACGTTAATGGGTTTCAAAAAGGCAGCGTGTTTTAAGTCATTTAATTCCTTTGAAGCTAATAAACATGTTGCATTGCAGCCAATAAAAACCGAGAGACCGCTGCATCATGAAAGCTGAGGTCCAAGAAGGACTTCTTTCAAATGGTAGGTATTTTTCAAACCTTCTCATTAAAATCGCTGACTGGCTATCTGAAGCCACTGCTTATTTCAGCCCCCAGAAAAATCCTTCACCAAAAAGGATTAGTGCAGTAGCTTGATAAGGATAAAAACGGCTACCCCTGCAGGGGACAGGGCAAGCCTGAGCTGGGCCAGAACTCTGTTTGGCAGACCAGTGGTAAAGGAGGTGACAGCTAAAGTCACTCTAGGCTCTAATAATTCAGTTCAAAATAAACCACATCTTCTAGACTCTAAGGTCAGGGGCTTCTTTATGTGTGTAAAGTCTGGCATACTGGGGTGCTATCGGCAACAAATACTAATTCAGACACCAGAAAAAGGCCTTTCCAAAATATTCCCTAGCCAAGACTGAGCAAGCCAGATGGTAAATCCTGGTGTCCCATCTCTGTGGCACTGGTGTGTGGCCTGTAGAACACCAGAATTGGCACTGCTCACTGGTGGGCTGGAGGACTGCTCTCAGGGCCGCCGAGAGCGGGTTCGGGCCCCGGTGAAAACATTTTTTGGGCCCCCCAGCAAGGGTGGACAGGCTAAACAGGGCCGACGAAGCCGGGGAGCCGGGCCCTGGGTCCCCTTCCAGACCGCCAGGCCCCGGTAATTTGTATCGGCTTCCCCCCCCCTCGTCGGCCCTGCCTGGTCTACACAGAGAGTTCCTGGTTTAACTGAAGGTGTGTTTTTAAATGGATTTGGTTCAATTGGTGCAATCGCTTGCTTGCACACACTTAAATCATTTTCAACCTGGCCTACTGGCTTTGGCTACTATCAAGTTAGCTTCTCTTGGACGGAACGCTGGTGCCCATGCAAGGGGATTGCCCCAGTCTAACTTAATCCATTTAGAAACCAATGTAATTACTTTGCTACAGCCTATGTCTAGGTAAGTCTTTAGTCTTGGAGAGAGGAAAAAAACGTGAGAAACTAGGTCCTGATCCTGCAAGTGTAACCCATTGGTGAGCGCGTGTCACAGCAACCGCCCTGTGCCTAATTCCCAGAGGATATGAATCTGGTACAGAACCAATGAGAGGGATTGAGCTCAAGCTATAGCAGATTGTACTTTTCGCTTGGCAGGTTCCCCACTTCAGTCCTCAGCATGACAGCCGTTCCACAAACACTTACGGATGTGCATAAAGTTAAGCACACAAGCAATGTCAACAAAGTCCGGGCTCAACCTTAATTTGCAGGAGGCTGTGTAAATTGCTTGCAAATCACTTACAAGTGCAGCCTTCCCAGTGAATTCATGTGGAAGGTTTCAATTAACGAATGGCGCTTTGAATCCATCACGTTACACATCTGAAGCAGCGCCTGGCTGAGGTTCGTTAGCTTTTGGCAATTATGTAAAGTAGTCCCATTAAAAAAAACCAGATTATTAAGGCTTGTGAACTATGAGAGTAATCCATGACGGGTATGATAAAGGACAATAATATTTGTATATCTGCATTTTGATTAGCATAATGAGGAAACAACAATTTGGATAAAAAATAAACTAGAAAAACTAATGGGATGTATGAATTTAATGGCACGAAAAACTGAATCCTTACCAACTTTGGGGCTCATGAAAGAGAGGGGCGCACAGCACTTGCTAAATCAAATCAGGCACAGCATAGAAAGTCACTGTGCAAGCTTTTGGATGGTCTTAGAGTTAAGGGCACTGGACAGGGCCTCAGGAGATCTGGGGTCAGGTTTCATCTCTGCCACAGAGTTCCTGTGTGATCTTGGGCAAATCACTTAATCCCTCTGGCCCTCACTTCCCCGTCTCTAGAAGGGAGATAATAATACTGCCTCTGTCATCTTGTCTGTACACGGGAAGCAAGATCAGGACCTCTTCTGCTAGTCACTGTACATATCACAAGAAATTGACATTTCCCTGCAGCTCTTGCAAGTTAAATCAACAAAGGGATGATTATAATCCCCCATTTTATAGCAGGGGAATTGAGACACAGATTACGGGCCAGTTTTTAAAAGGTGTTTAGGTGCCTAAAGATGCAGAGAGACGCGTCTAAAAATCTGCTTGGTGCCTACAGGGCCGGCTCCAGGCACCAGCCTAGCAAGCAGGTGCCTGGGGCGGCCA
>NW_020664462.1:3361735-3399726 GCF_002925995.2 Terrapene triunguis | reverse complement strand
GGCAAAAATGCTAGAGCCGGCCCTGGGTGCCTAATTCCCATCGGCCAGATCCACAAAGGGGACTGAGGCTCAGTGCTGCAATGCCTAGTGTGTAGGTACCCACAGCCTCGAGTTAGGCAACCAGGCTTCCTAGGCAATGCACCTAAGAGTTGGATCCACAAAAGCCAGCAAACTGAGCAGGGAGTTACCTAGGCTAGCCAATAGGATATGAGAGGAGAGGTGTGGGTCCTAAGCCATGCTCCACAAAGGGACTTAGCTGCCTCCCTCCCGGAATAGAGACCAAGGCTTAACTTTAAGCACATGCTTACATTAGGGCTGTTGATTAATCGCCGTTAACTCACGTGATTAACTAAAAAAAATTAATCGCGATTACAAAAGTTAATTGCGATTAATCGCACCTTTAAACAATAGAATACCAATTGAAATTTATTAAACATTTTGGATTTTGTCTACATTGTCAAATATATTGATTTCAATTACAACACAGAATACAAAGCGTACAGTGCTCACTTTATATTATGAGTGTTACAAATATTTGCACGGTAAAAGTGATAAACAAAAGAAATTCACCTCATACAAGTACCGTAGTGCAATCTCTTTATTGTGAAAGCACAGTTTACAAGTGTATTTTTTTGTTATAGAACTGCACTAAAATACAAAACAATGTAAACCTTTAGAGCCTACAAGTCCACTCAGTCCTGCTTCTTGTTCAGCCAATCGCTAAGGGCTTGTCTACGCTACCGCGGTAGTTCGACGGCTGGCAATCGAACTTCCGGGTTCGATTTATTGCGTCTGGTCTGGACGCGATAATTCGAACCAGGAAGTGCTCGCCGTCGACTGCGGTACTCCACCTCAGCGAGAGGAGTACCGGGGAGTCGACGGGGGAGCCTGACCGCCGCGTGTGGACCGCGTCTGAACCGCGGTAAGGTCGAAGTAAGGTATGTCGAATTCAGCTACGTTATTCACGTAGCTGAATTTGCGTACCTTACTTCGATTTGGGGGGTAAGTGTAGACCAGCCCTAAGACAAACAAGTTAGTTTACATTTACGGAGATAATGCTGCCCGCTTCTTAGGGCTGGTCTACACTTACCCCCCAAATCGAAGTAAGGTACGCAAATTCAGCTACGTGAATAACGTAGCTGAATTCGACATACCTTACTTCGACCTTACCGCGGTTCAGACGCGGTCCACACGCGGCGGTCAGGCTCCCCCGTCGACTCCCCGGTACTCCTCTCGCTGAGGTGGAGTACCGCAGTCGACGGCGAGCACTTCCTGGTTCGAATTATCGCGTCCAGACCAGACGCGATAAATCGAACCCGGAAGTTCGATTGCCAGCCGTCGAACTACCGCGGTAGTGTAGACAAGCCCTTAGTTACAGTATCACATGAAAGTAAGAACAGATGCTCACATGGCACTTTTGTAGCTGGCATTGCAAGGTATTTAGGTGCCAGATATGCTAAACATTCGTAGGCCCTTCATGCTTCGGCCACCATTCCAGAGCACATGCTTCCAATGCTGATGACGCTTGTTAAAGAAATAATGTGTTAATTAAATTTGTGACTTAACTCCTTGGGGGGAGAATTGTATGTCTCCTGCTCTGTGTTTTACCTGCATTCTGCCATATATTTCATGTTATAGCAGTCTCGGATGATGACCCAGCACGTGTTGTTCGTTTTAAGAACACTTTCACTGCAGATTTGACAAAACGCAAAGAAGGTGCCAATGTGAGATTTCTAAAGATAGCTACAGCACTCGACCCAAGATTTAAGAATCTGAGAGGGACGAGGTGTGGAGCATGCTTTCAGAAGTCTTAAAAGAGCAATACTCCATTGCAGAAACTACAGAACCCGAACCATCAAAAAAGAAAATCAACCTTCTGCTGGTGGCATCTGACTCAGATGATGAAAATCAACTTGCGTTGGTCAGCACTGCTTTGGATGGTTATCGAGCAGAACCTGTTATCAGCATGGACACATGTCCTCTGGAATGGTGGTTGAAGCATGAAGGGACATATGAATCTTTAGCGCATCTGGCATGTAAATATCTTGCAACGCCGGCTACAACAGTGTCATGTGAATGGCAGTTCTCACTTTCAGGTGACATCGTAAACCAGAACCGGGCAGCATTATCTCCTGTTTGTCTCCTGTTTGTTTGTCTGAGTGATTGGCTGCCCAAGAAGTAGGACTGAGTGGATTGTAGGCTCTAAAGTTTTACATTGTTTTATTTTTGAATGCCGTTATTTTTTGTACATAATTCTACATTTGTAAGTTCAACTTTCATGATAAAGAGATTGCACCACAGTACTTGTATTAAGTGAATTGGAAAATACTATTTCTTATTTTTACAGTGCAAATACTTATAATAAAAATAAATATAAAGTGAGCACGGTACACTTTGCATTCTGTGTTGTAATTGAAATCAATATATTTGAAAATGTGCAAAACATCCAAAATATTTATATAAATAGTATTCTATTATTGTTATTGTTTAACAGCACGATTAATCGTGATTATTTTTTTTAATCACTTGACAGCCCTAGATTAAATCTGATTGGCTTTAAGGGGAGTTAAAATTGAACATATTTAAATTGTTTTCCTCTACAGGAATGCTTTCCTGAAGGAGGTTCAGGAAATGACTTATCCTTAGAGGTTGGTCAAGGAGGCCATGTTGAGGTTGGATGAGGCTAAGGATCAATGCTCAGGTTGAACATTATGAATTGCAGGGGAGAAATTGGCGTTTTTGGGTTTTCCAGAATCAGGGGGCTGTATCAAAGTATTCTCTTTAATCTTATCTCTTAGGTATTTATATCACATCCACTACCATGATATATGAACACAGTTAAATCCACCTGAACTTCAAAGAGATTTGGAATTGACTCACTTCCGCTTCTAAGACAAGCGACATCAAAAGTCACATGACTGTTTAAAATGTCTCTTCTTCCTGGTATTGCATCTACAAGTGACCGAACATTTCTTACTTGGCTTTATTATACCTGCGCGTGAAATGTTTTTGGTGAGTCGTTCCTTTCTCTGGCTTCAAAGCGGTTAAAAAGCAATCTATAATCACACCGATGAAAGGAATGTTATTAAAAGTTTTAAAAACTGAACACCCAGAGACACGAGTAATGCGAATGCTATAATCAGGTATCAGAGTTTATTTAGATCCATAGTTATAATGGAAACGAATGGAACATTTAAATGTGCCTCCATCAGACACAAATTGTTAACGAATGTGTGATATGAATATTTATACAGGCCTGCTCCAAAGCCCATTGAAGTCAATGGAACGATTTCCACTGACTTTAATGGGTTTTGGATCAGGCCCAGAACCCTTGGTAATTATCTACACTTATAAAAAAAAATCCGTTTTAAAAAAAGACAACCCTCTGGGTGTTGCAGACAAATACGATAATGATCTTGCATTTATATAGCCCCTTTCACCCAAATTGCTCCCAAAGTCTTGGCAAACTTTCCTAACTGATCATACAGACTGTATATACTGCACTGAGGAGTCCCATTGCCTATAACTGAAAGGCAGCCACCTCTGGGGAGAAACGCAACAGCTGTTAAACTTACCCGCCTCCGTCCTGTTTCTGCACAGGTAGTAATTGCCCACTTCATTTCAACTGGTCTCCTGCAACCTAAGCTTAACGATCTGTTCCATCTTGTACAGCAGAACCCCGTTTATCTGAGTGTCCATTATCCGGCTCCTCCGTATTAACCGAACAACTAGCGCACACAGGAATATGGCAAATTGATGTCACCTCCATGGCAACTCTACTGTAACTGTTGAGTGTTTTCAGCCTCACAATGACTAAGCAAGAAGGTGTAGTAGTGTCATTGGAGGCTAAAATAGGGATTATTAATAAAATCAAAAAAAGGAGAGTCACTGGCAAAAATAGCCCAAGATTATAACATTGGGAAAAGCACGGTATTACAAACGGTCAGATTTTTTCCAGCCAATATAAATGTCAGTGCTGCTGTGCTGTATGCAGTACTGTATTTTAATTTGATACTTTATGCATATTACGTATTGTTATCGTTAGTTGTTATCATTAGTATCATTGTTGTTGCATCTTAAAACAATCATTTCTAAAAATGGGTACTCTTTACTAGAAGTAACGGTTTGTGTATGCTGTGAACAAAGAAGGGGGCTTTTCTGGGAGGGGTCAGCTAGTTTAAAAGCAATGCCACATCTTAAAATAATGGCTAGAAAGCTCTTTGCCCAGTTTCTTGAATATCCAGTCTGGCCCCAGTCCCAATAAGATAGGATAAACGGGATTCTACTGTATTTCGCTGTGACACCATGAGTACATTCCCCAGACCTGAAGAAGAGCTCTGTGTCATAAAATCATAGAATATCAGGTTTGGAAGGGACCTCAGGAGGTATCTAGTCCAACCCCCTGCTCAAAGCAGGACCAATCCCCAACTAAATCATCCCAGCCAGGGCTTTGTCAAGCCTGACCTTAAAAACCTCTAAGGAAGGAGATTCCACCACCTCCCTAGCTAGTAGGACTCTAGCTTCAGCCAAGCCAACACCCATGGAAGCCCTGAATGGAGGATCGCCCAGCTCCACTGATTGGTCCAACCACACTATTTAAGTCAAAAGGAGGCATAGAAAGTTTGTCTGAGCAACAAGGGTGATTTCCTGCTGTTGCTAAATTGGATCCTGCTTGTGCCTGCCTCCTGCGCCCAACGCTGCTCCTGATTCCTGTTCTGCTCCTCACTCCTGTTCCCACAGTGCTCCTGCTCCACGCTAGATCCTTGCCTCTCCTCCGGTTCCTGCCCTAATGCCTTGCTTCTGACCATGAATTACCAGTCCTGGCTCCAACCCTGGCCTCTGATTCTGACTCTTCTTTTGACCCCTGGCTCTGGTCATGGGCAGTTGACTCTGGTGCTTTGTCCTCCAGCCTGGATGCTTGCTCTGCCCACTAGACCAGACACCCTGCTCTGACTCCTAGGCCAGACTGCCTACATCCTGGTCCGTAACACCACCTGACGAAACTGCTTCTGCCTTTGTCTTTTATTTTTGGTCTACATTGTTTGAAAGCTTTTGTTCTGGGGTGTTTCAAAGAGAGGACTCCCCGGAGAGAACCTCTGTGCTTTCTAAACAGCACAGGAACTTGGCACAACTGTAAAGGTGAAAAGCACTTTATAAAAGAAAAGAAAAAAAAATTCCCCCTGGCATCCTAATAACCCAATCAATACTTTTGGATTAGGTTCTTACTTTGGAAGGAACAATGAGATTTGACAGTGTGTCCGTAGGATAATAATACTTGGGGAGTTTCTTCCTTTATCATATGTCCTTTCCCTAATTCTATTTCTGTCTGGCCCTAAGAATTCAACAGCTCAGTTGCTAGAGGATCTCTACAAAGGCAAACGCTCTGCTCAAGGAAATCAAAACTTTCCTTTTTCTTTCTTGGCTTGTCTCTGTGGCTGACCTCTTTCTAACTATATGGGCCGGATCCTCAGCTGGTGTGAACTGGTTTAGTTCCATTGATGTCACTGGATCTGGTCCTATATCTCTAACATAGGCTGAAGTTCTTGCTGAAACATCTAAAGCTGAGCAGGTACCGTTGTCTAGATGCCATGGTGATGGGTTCATTAGACATGCCATAGATTTGATGGAGTAGGTAGCAGAAGGGAAAGCAAAGGATCTGATCATGCGGGAGGTGGATTTCAGGGCCTCAGCATGCCAGTGTTAGCAGCCAGCCAGGAGCTCTCTCTAGCTCCCCTGGTCCCTGCTAGTAGCACTGCTCAGTCCAGGGTGCTGGCGCTCCTTCCTCTTGCTAGGAGCCTGATCTTCCCTCCTTGAGCTTCAAGCCGCTACTAACCCTGCTGTGCCCTGCAGCTCTTCTTATATGGGCCTGCCAGGTCCTGATTGGCTGCTCCTCGCAGCCACCCTCGTATTGGCTGCTTTTTGCGCAGCCTCTCTAGACTCTATTAAACTCTTGCAGACCAGTGTGGGGTGGATGCCCCATCACAGGCTGTCAGAGTCACACTGGTACCCAGGGTTATGTAGAACCCTTTGCTCAGGGGTGGGCCTATAGTGAGACACTGAGTTAGTACTGGAGGCAGTGTAACCTGGAGCTCAGGAGAGCTGGCATATCCCTAGCTCTGCCACTGACCTGCTGGGTGACCTTGGGTCAGTCACTTCATCATCCCATGACTCAGTTTCCCCATCTGTAAAATGGGGATGATGACACTGATCTCATTTGTAAAGTGCTTTGAGATCTACGGATGAAAAGTGCTGTATGACTGTTAGGTATCACTACTGAACCAATGCTTTTGCAAAATATCATGGGGTGCTACATGAGTGAAAAGGGCTGGTCAAATAATATCAGCGAAGAACTTATTTATGTAATTTTTCCTGCCAGCTGATGTGAACTAATCATTCTTTCCAGCTCTCAAAAAACTACTGTTGTCAGTAGCTATCAGTGTGGTGCTCTGCTCTTGTTTCGATGATAACAGCCGGCTGCGTGCGTGTTCCCTCTGTGCACTGCCCCAGTTCTGCGCAGATCGCTGACACAGCAAACCCCAAGAGAACCCCCAAAGACCACAGACTCTAGTAAGGTACGAAGGAACCTGAGCCAGGTTTATTGTCAAACAAAGCACAGTAATAGTTTCCTATAGACTCTACAGGACATACTACGAATATGTGTCCCCTGGCAATGGACACAGCTCAGTCAGTGGCGGGACACTCCACTGCCCCCTAGGCTGGACAAAGATGTGCACTCCGGGACCTACTTTTATACAGTTACAGGACAGATTACTCATCCCTACTGACGTATTGAGGTACAGCCCCTTGACTCATTAGGGGCTGTCTCCCTCTTTGATCATGTCGGTTCAAATAAATCTATCCATCATGTTGTCCTTTTGACTCTGTCTTTAAGATGCACCTGCCTGTTCCTTGTTATCTCTGTGGAGCGTTCTGATGCCATCTTGGCACAAGTTCCTCTTATTAGCACTTATGTGGGGATGCACCTGGCTTCTAGCAGCCCTCTTCTTGCCAACTTCTGTGAGTGGGGCCTGCCTCTGGCTCACAGCCCAGCTTTTGCTTAGCAATGCCTGGGAGTACTTTGGTTCAGACTTCAGGCCTTAGACTGGGCCTCTGACACAAGAGTTTATGTTTCAGGGCCTCATCTTACTACAACTATCAGTCCAAATAAATGATTAATGCCTTTTCTCTCCAATGGCTGACTGTACGTTTGCAAATACAGTTGTTGATTATTCAAAAAGTGCTGCTGCTACTGATGGTGCCCTCTTTAGGATGGGATGTACATCCAAGGCAGAGTTATTAATGTTCAATGTTCTTTATTCGGCCCCATTAGTGTGCGTGGCACTTCACAAACAGAAAAAAATATGTTTCTGAAAAGTTTAGGCCAAAAATGGACCTGCCTCAATCTATGCTCTTGTAACAATGGCCCTTGACAGGCTGTCTACAGGGACCAAATCTGGGGCCTCTGGATTGGAAAGCGCTTAAGTTGTAGGACCTGATCTATTAATCTGAAGCCAGTAGGAGACTCCTAAAGCTTTATATGAGGTCTAGCCACTAGGGGAAGACAAACAGCCACAATGTGGTGCAGGGAAACTTGTACTGAACTTCAGAAGTCCCCTGCAGTTTGGTTAGGCACTGTTCAAATGATCCAAAGGAAACCCAGGTGGGGGATCATCTTGAAAGATCAAACCCTTTCAAAACTAATACTCAGCATCTCTAAAGACAAGACTACTATTTTGGGGTCTTAGTCACAAGATTATCCTTTCTTCCTGCTGTTGTTTGCTGATAGACAGCTGGGTTGTTTATTGTCATGAGACACAACTCATGTCGTCACAGAATTGATTTCTTGCTTGCTTTTTCCTTTCTCTGTACACAGCATTAGGACTGATCGCAAGGTTTGATCTTTTAGTTCTGACTTAGTGATGATAACTTATCCCCGTGGAGAGGGTATCTGAGATATCATAGCATGGACCAATAGAAGACAAAAGTCCTCAGGAGAGCTGGGCAAATTTTTTTGTGAGAATCCTTTTTTTTTTTTGGATGAAAAATGTAGATTCGGGTTGACTGAAACAATTCATGAATTCAGGTCGATTTTGGCAAATTGTTTTGGTTGGAGGGGGTTAAAAAAAAAGGAAAAAGAAAAAAATGGAAAGGTTGAAAAGGTTTGTTTTGACGTTGCTACGAAGAAATGATTTGACGTGTTGCTTGAGAAAGACATCTGGTTTTGGAATTTTCCTCAACTTTATTAAACAATAAAAAAATGCCTGGAAATAAAATGATTTTTTTTGCTAATTTTTGGCTCATCAAAAACAAACAAACAAAAAAATCCCAAACAAACAAACAAACAAACAAACAAACAAACAAACAAACAAACAAAAACGCCTCCCCCCTTGTTCCTTTGTTTTGGGTCAACTTAAAATGATTCCCCCCAATCTTTTGGTTCAATAAAAGATATTACCTCACCCACCTTGTCTCTGTAATAACCTGAGACCAACATGGCTGCAACAACACTGAATACAAGAATAACTTTGGCAGTAATAGTAGGCTGTTATCCTCCTTCTGGACTAGCCACCAGAGAGGGATATGCCACACTGTGTAAACATGTTACCACTAGAGGTGGTTCATTGGCAATTTAGAGTAGTTAAAAAAATCAGGCGGACCAAAACTGTAAAATCTTGAAATTTTTGGCAAATTGAAAAGTTAAAAAAATCATTTTAGGTTTAATGAAACATTTTGTGGCAACAAAATCAAAACATTCTGAAAACTGACCATTTATTCCTACCCTTTGTTTCTTATGTTTTAACCAGTTACCAATCCATGACAGCACCTTCCCTCTTATCCCGTGGCAGCTTACTTTGTGTAGGAGCCTTTGGTGAGGGACCTTGTCAAAGGCTTTCTAAAAATCTAAGTATACTATATCCACTGGATCCCCCTTGTGCACCTGCTTGTTGACCCCCTCAAAAAAAATCTAGTAGATTGGTGAGGCATGATTTCCCTTTACTAAAACCATGTTGACTCTTCCTCAACAAATTATGTTCATCTATGTGTCTGACAATATTGTTCTTTATTATAGTTTCAACCAGTTTGCCCGGTACTGAAGTCAGGCTTACAGGCCTGTAATTGCCAGGATCACCTCTGGAGCCCTTTTTAAAAATTAGCATCACATTAGCTAGCCTCCAGTCATCTGGTACAGAAGCTGATTTAAACGATAGGTTACAGACTACAGTTAGTAGTTCTGCAACTTCACATTTGAATTCCTTCAGAACTCTTGGGTGAATACCATCTGGTCCTAGTGACTTATTGGTGTTTAATTTATCAATGTGTTCCAAAACCTCCTCTAATGATACCTCAATCTGGGACAGTTCCTCAGATCTGTCACCTAAAAAGAATGGCTCAGGTTTGGAAATCTCCCTCATATCCTCAGCCATGAAGACCAAAGCAAAGAATTCATTTAGTTTCTCCACAATGGCCTTATCGTCCTTGAGTGCTCCTTTAGCACCTCGATCGTCCAGTGTCCCCACTGGTTGTTTAGCAGGCTTCCTGCTTCTGATGTACTTCAATTTTTTTTTGCTATTACTTTTTGAGTCTTTGACTAGCTGGTCTTCAAATTCTTTTTTGGCCTTCCTTATTGTATTTTTACACTTCATTTGCCAGTGTTTATGCTCCTTTCTATTTTTCTCATTAGGATTTAACTTTTACTTTTTAAAGGATGCCTTTTTGCCTCTCACTGCTTCTTTTACTTTGTTTAGCCACAGTGGCTCTTTTTTGGTTCTCTTACTATATATTTTTAATTTGGGATATACATTTAACTTGAGCCTCTATTATGGTGTCTTTAAAAAGTTTCCACACAGCTTGCAGAGATTTTACTTTTGGCACTGTACCCTTTAATTTCTGTTTAACTAACCTCCTCATTTTTGTGTAGTTCCCCTTTCTGAAATTAAATGCTACAGTGTTGGGCTGTTGTGGTGTTTTTCTTGCTACGGGGATATTAAATTTAATTATATGATGGTCACTATTACCAAGTGGTCCTGCTATAGTCACCTCGTGGACCAGATCCTGTGCTCCACTTAGAACTAATCAAGAATTGACTCTCCCCTTGTGGGTTCCAGGACCAGCTGCTCCAAGAAGCAGTCATTTAAGGTGTCAAGAAACTTTATCTCTGCATCCCGTCCTAAGGTGACATGTACCCAGTCAATACGGGGATAATTGAAATCCCCCATTATTATTATTGAGTTTTTTATTTTAATAGCCTCTCTAATCTCCCTGAGCATTTCACAATCACTATCACCATCCTGGTACGGTGGTTGGTAATATATCCCAACCGCTATATTCTTATTATTAGAGCATGGAATTACTATCCATAGAGATTCTATGGTACAGTTTGATTCATTTACGATTTTTACTTAATTTGATTCTACACTTTCTTTCACATACAGTGCCACTCCCCCACCAGCATGACCTGTTCTGTCCTTCCGATATATTTTGTACCCTGATATTACTGTATCCCATTGATTATCCTCAGTCCACCAAGTTTCTGTGATGCCTATTATATCAATATCCTCATTTAATACAAGGCACTCTAGTTCACCCATTTTATTATTTAGACTTCTAGCATTGGTATATAAGCACTTTCAAAACTTGTCTCCTTTTAGCTGTCTGCCATTGCACCATGTAATTGAATAGGACTCTTCTTTATTTGACTGTTTCTGATAAGACCCTGCCTGTATTTTATCATTTTCCATCCTCTCGTCCTCACTAGGACATAGACATTCTCTATTAATAGATCCTCCCCTAAGGGATGTCCGAACCACATGCTCCTCCGCACCTGTTGGCTTTCCCCTAGCCCTTAGTTTAAAAACTGCTCTACGGCCTTTTTAATGTTAAGTGCCAGCAATCTGGTTCCATTTTGGTTTAGGTGGAGCCCAGCCTTCCTGTATAGTCTCCCCCTTTCCCCAAAAGTTTCCTGAGTTCCTAATAAATCTAAACCTCTCCTCCCTACACCATCATCTCATCCACGCATTGAGACCCTGCAGTTCTGCCTGTCTAAGTGGCCCTGCGTGTGGAACTGGGAGCATCTCAGAGAATGCGACCATGGAGGTCCTGGACTTCAATCTCTTACCTAGCAGCCTACATTTGGCCTCCAGGACCTCTCTCCTATCCTTCCCTATGTCATTGGTACCTACACGTACCACGACCACCAGCTCCTCCCCAGCACTGCACATAAGTCTATCTAGATGTCTCGAGATATCCGCAACCTTCGCAGCAGGAAGGCAAGTCACCATGTGGTTCTTCCGGTCATCACAAACCCAGCTATCTATGTTTCTAATGATCGAATCACCCATTACTAATACCTGTCTCTTCCTAATAACTGGAGTTACTTCCCCCGTAGAGGTATCCTTAGTGTGAGAGGATACCATGACATCATCTGGAAGGAGGGTCCCAACTATGGGATTGTTTCCCTCTGCTCCAGTTTGATGTTCTCCTTCACGGGGACTTTCATCCTCCTCAACAGCACGGAGGCTGTCAGACCGGGGGTGGGACCGTTCTACTGTGTCCTGGAAAGTCTCATCTATGTACCTCTCTGTCTCCCTCAGCTCCTCCAATTCAGTCACCCTGGTCTCCAAAGCCCGTACACAGTCTCTGAGGGCCAGGAGCTCCTTGCACCGAATGCAGACATACGACACCTGCCCATAGGGCAATCAGACATGCTGCATTGAGTGCAACAAACTGGGTAGCCCCCACTCTGCTGCTGGACTTCTGCCTGCATTGTCTTCTCACTCCTGCAGCTGGCTCCTCTGTTGTTGTTTTGTTTATACCGGGGGTAGGGGGAGGTGTTTTTGGCTTTTAAGTTTAAAGAATGTTGAGTTCTAGCCCCAGCTCACATTCCCCCTGTAAACTCCCTCGCCAAACTCCCCTGTTAGCCGCTCCTGTTCGCTAGCACAGTAAATAAGAGGGAAATCAGAAGAGCAAATAACAGCAGAAGCCCAGAAAAATCAGCTGTTTGAAGAAGGAAACGAATATCGCACACGCTTTTGCATCTTGCCTATTGACCAGCTTAAGCGGGAGGGAAATCAATGCTTCAGAACGGGACCATACCGCAAAAGCAACAGGAGCTGGGCCTGGGCTTTAAAACTTAGAGCTACATCACCCTAATGGGTGGGGGCGCGGGTGGATGAATCTGAGTTTTGGCTGCAGCCTGTTTCCATAAGCAGTGATTTTTACAGGAGATATAAGCACTTAGGGCCTAATTCTCAGTTAAAGGCCTCTTCGTGCCATCCTGAAAATGCAAAAGGGCCTTAAAGGGGCGGGGGGGAAACCACCCCCTGGGAATATGCCCTGTAGAGAAGGCATCCCCGCAAAAGGGCCTTTTGCCAACCCTATTCCCAGCACTCGTCAGAGGGTGTGTGTTGGGGGCAGACTCAGCACAGGCCAGGAGCAGGGAGTGGGTGTGTCTGGAGAGCACGGCACTACAGTTGTTCTCTGTGTCCCGTAGTGGGTTATGAGAATTGGGCCCTTATACATCAATGCATAAGCCAACCTTTGGGGTTAGGCAGAAATTTCCTCTAGTAGTTTATTCCATAATTGCCCAGGAGGGGGGTTTCTTACGCCTTCCTCCAAAGAATCTGGTTCTGGCCGCTGTGAGAGACAGGATGTGAGGCTCTGCAGGGGCAGAACCCAGCTCTGTGGGACGGTTGACACCTCCACGCTGCTAGCTGACAGCCATGGTAGGGCTTCGTCACTATCACGTAGACACCACAGGAAGTACCACCTCCGAGGCTGGATTGACAGCTTCCCTCCTGGCTCCTGATTGGTCCAGGCACCCTATTTAAGCCCAGGAGGCATTCCAGGAAGTCTCTGGGTGAGGAGGTGGACTCCCCCGCTGGCCAGAGAGACGGACCTTGCCTCTTTGCTTGCTCCTGGACTCCCAACCCTGGCTTGGACCCTCGGCTTCCCCCCTTGAACTCTGACCCCAATCCTGACCCCTGGCTTTGGTACTTGGACCCTGACTCTGGCTTTGCTCCTTGGCTTTGGTATTGGGACTCTAGCTTTTGACCTCTGATTTGGGTTCTGGGACTCTGACTTCAGCTTGATCCCTGGCTTCTGTGCTTGAACTCTGACTCTGGCTATAGGCCCTGACTTTGCCTCTTGAACTCTGTCACAGTACCTACCCTTTGGCATTGGGGCTAGGACCCTGAACCCAGTCTCGAACTTAGGCTACCACTCATAGACTCTGATCCCTGACCTAGGCCGCTGGACTCTTTCACCAGCCCTGATTGCCAGGCCTGACCACTGAAGCCCTGGTTGTGACACACAATACTGGTTTCAGTGAACTATTGGCCTGATCCTATTCCTCTGTTCCTGGCTGAACCTGCCTTCCGACAAGTGTCCAGGAAGTTATGAAGTTTGTTCTCTGAATCACTTAACCTCTGACTATTTACCACAGTTGAAGGCAATGTTTGTTTGTGGAAGTCAGACAGTTTTTTGTTTTGTTTTCTTGTTCTGTTCATAGCCCATTATCAAGACCACAATGAAGACCAAAGCAAGCATGAGCTCATCCAAGCCCTGCAATTGCTCCGGCAGCGCCTTCTAGATGGACGAAGGCACATGTTATCTCAGTCTCCTCCAACCCAGCAAACAAGTGATCCCAGCTGATCCCCTCTGTCAACCGACTTCTACACCGGAAGACTAGAAACCAAACCAGAACTGCACACAGCTCAGTGGTTGCACGTTCACAGCAGTCCGTGTCAACCATTGCTTTGGCTGTGATTCATGTAAGTTCAGCCCCCGAGTTTTGTCTGTTTTGAAAAATGGCAAATTATATGTGGTGTCAAAAGTAAACCACGCTTTGGGTCAGTGTGATTCACAGCACAGCTCGAGTTCATGAACAGGTTCATGAGTTCTTTGACAAACTGAAATCTCATCCACATTATAGAAACTACCATGTTTGGGAGGCATGTAGTCTCCCAACACATGGTAGGGTCTCATCTACGCTATGAATTAGGTGTCGGGAAGACATGATATTAACATGTCCCCTGACACAGGATATGTTCACATTGGAGCTGGAGGTGTAATTTCCAACTTAGGGTATGTCTTCACTACCGGCCAGATCGGCGGGCAGCGATCGATCCAGCGGGGATTGATTTATCACATCTAGTCTAGACGCGATAAAAATCGATCCCTGAGCGCTCTCCCGTTGACTCCTGTACTCCAGCTCGGCGAGAGGCGCAGGCAGAGTCAACGGGGGAGCGGCAGCAGTTGACTCACAGCAGTGAAGACACCACGGTAAGTCGATCTAAGTACGTCGACATCAGCTACGTTATTCACATAGCTGAAGTTGTGTAACTTAGATCGATTCCCCCCCCCCCCCAGTATAGACCAGGCCTCAGATAGACATACCCGTGCTAGCTCTGATCAAGCTAAAAATAGAATTGTATTCACAGCTGCAAGAGTGGCGGGATAGACTAGCCACCCTGAGTACAATCCCATCCGAGATGCTAGATATATACTCAGGAAGGTTAACCCGTGTCACGGCCCTTGCAGCCATGGCTATGCTGATACTTTTAGTGCAGGTGTCTCTACTCGCACTGGAAATTACATCTCCAGTTCCAGTGTAGAGATCCCCACTGTGAAAGCATGGTTTGTTCTTGCAGTGTAGATGGGACCTTGTGTGAAGATATGTCTCTTTAAGGGCTGCACCCAGCTTAGTTGAATAGATGCATTTGGGTGAAGTATTGAAGTGGTAAACAGGGCCATTCTTTGTAGATAGTTATCAAAGCCATGTTAAATGGATGAGCGTTCTGTACTGTTAGAGAATTAGAGGTAAGTATTAATTATATTTGTCTGTGTTTACCTAGATCTTGTTAGATGTTAACAACATAACCAGATTAGCTTTTGGATGCTAATTCCCTTTCATGTCTTAATACATTATATTTTGCATGCAGATGGTTCAGTTAACCTTAAGATCAAAGTTGTAAGATATTGCAGAAAATAATATTATTTACATTGTCTTCAGCTTAAATTGTCTGTGCCCTAATGGAATGCCCTGATAGTCTGAATGGATAATTGCCTTATGTTATTTAATACTACTAGTTTATCTGAGCATAGGTAGGAAATAGGGATTGACTTCAAAGCAGCAATGTACATTACCTGTTCTTCATTCAAGGAATGCCTGCTGTGACAAGAGGCTTCTGAGCCTGCTAGAGAACTATAAAAGAATTCTAGGGCTGCATCAGCAGGATTTTGGCAAATTCCCTTAGATAAGAGTAGTGCACATTTATGTACTTTTCTATACTATATGGAGGATACTGCTTTTGCGACTGCCATTCTCCCTCTTATCCCATGACTGCTTACTTTGCGTAAGAGCCTTTGGTGAGGGACCTTGTCAAAGGCTTTCTGAAAATCTAAGTACACTATATCCTCTGGATCCCCCTTGTCCACATGCTTGTTGACCCCCTCATAGAATTGTAGTAGATTGGTGAGGCACGATTTCCCTTTACAAAAACCATGTTGACTTTTCCCCAACAAATTATGTTCATTTCTGTGTCTGACAATTTTATTCTTAACTAAGTTTGCCCGGTACTGAAGTCAGTCTTACTGGCCTGTAATTGCTGGGATCACCTCTGGAGCCGCTTTTAAAAATTGGCATCATATTAGCTATCCTCCTGTCACTTGGTACAGAAGCTGATTTAAATGATAGATAACAAACTACAGTTAGTAGTTCTGCAATTTCACACTTGAGTTCCTTCAGAACTCATCTGGTCCTGGTGACTTATTACTGTTTAGTTTATCAATTTGTTCCAAAATCTCCTCTAATGACACCTCAAGCTGGGACAGTTCCTCAGATTTGTCACCTAAAAAGAATGGCTCAGGTTTGGGAATCTT
Organism: Terrapene triunguis; assembly: GCF_002925995.2. Taxonomy (NCBI): domain Eukaryota; kingdom Metazoa; phylum Chordata; order Testudines; family Emydidae; genus Terrapene; species Terrapene triunguis. Next base: position 3,383,847 of record NW_020664462.1, on the reverse strand, counting down.
CCTCACATCCTTAGCCATGAAAACCGATACAAAGAATTCATTTAGTTTCTCTGCAAAGGTCTTATCATCCTCAAGTGCTCCTTTAGCATCTCGATCGTCCAGTGGCCCCACTGGTTGTTTAGCAGGCTTCCTGCTTCTGGTGTACTTAAAAATTTTTTTCTATTACTTTTTGAGTCTTTGGCTAACTGTTCTTCAAAGTCTTTTTTTGGCCTTCCTAATTATATTTTTACGCTTCATTTTCCAGAGTTTATGCTCCTTTCTATTTTCCTCACTAGGATTTAACTTCCACTTTTTAAAGGATGCCTTTTTGTCTCTCACTGCTTCTTTGTACTTTGTTGTTTAGCCACGGTGGCACTTTTTTGGTTACTTACTCTTACTATATTTTTAAATTTGGGATATACATTTAAGTTGAGCCTCTATTATGGTGTCTTTAAAAAGTTTCCATGCAGCTTGCAGAGATTTCACTTTTGGCACTGTACCCTTTAATTTCTGTTTAACTAACCTCCTCATTTTTTGTAGTCCCCCTATCTGAAATTAAGTGCTACAGTGTTGGGCTGCTGTGGTATTTTCCACGACACAGTGTTGTTAAATTTAATTATATGATGGTCACTATTACCAAGCGGTCCAACTGTATTCATCGCTTGGACCAGATCCTGTGCTCCACTTAGAACTAAGCAAGAATTGCCTCTCCTCTTGTGGGTTCCAGGACCAGCTGCTCCAAGAAGCAGTCATTTAAGGTGTCAAGAAACTTTATCTCTGCATCCCATCCTGAAGTGACATGTACCCAGTCAATATGGGGGAAGTTGAAATCCCCTATTATTATTGAGTTTTTTATTTTTATAGCCTCTCTAATCTCCCTGATTATTTCACAGTCACTATCACCATCCTGGTCAGGTAGTCGGTAATATATCCCTACTGCTATATTATTATTATTAGAGAATGGAATTACTATCCATAGAGATTCTATGGTACTGTTTGGTTCATTTAAGATTTTTACTTCAACTAAGCAGAAATGTAAATTTGAGGTGCGAGATATCATAATCGGGGGAAAGACTCACAGAACATGGAGCCCAAATAGATCCTAGCATAGTTCAGGGAATTACAAGCATGCCGCCTCCAGTAGACAAAGAAGGAGTGCAAAGATTCTTAGAGATGAGCAAGTTTGTAGAAAGTTTGTACCTAATTTGGCTGCTAAAACCAGCAACTTTAGAGCACTCTGGCACAAAAATCATCAATGGACGTGGGATGCCAATCTAGACAAGGAATTTGAAAACTTGAAACAGCTAGTGAAGAGGGCTGCTGTCCTTAGATTTTATGACTGCAAGAGATAGACGGTGTCCTCAAAGGAAGGCAGAGGGGCAACTTTATCACAAGAGTACGATGAACATTGGAGGCCAATGGCGTATGCTTCCTGGGCACTCGCTAAAACTCAGTGTGAAGACATGCAAATTGAGAAAGAGGCTTTAGCTTTAGTGCATGGTTGCAAGAAATGTCACGTGTTCATCTATAGGTGACCAGTTATTGCTGAAACAGACCATAAGCCTGTTGTATCCATTGCAACGAAGGGACTACTGGCTCCCTTCCCAGAATACGGAGACAGTTTTTTCAATTGCAGTTATATGATTTGCAAATAGAATATAAACCAGGAAGGGATTCAGTGCCAGTAGACACTCTATCTAGAGCTTTTGGCAATACTGTAGTAGAAAATGATTCAGAATCTGATATAGCGCATGCGAATCTTAGAAAGAAAAACGACCCAGGCTCTGACAAAAGGTGGACCACATCCGCAGCTGCCAAGGCACAACACGAGATCTTGCAAAGCATAATCAAAGCTATAACTGTCGGTTGGCCTGAACATGACATATCTAGTCCATATTTTCACTTCAAAGAAGAACAGTCAGTGATTGATGATGTTGTGTTTAGAAGCGATCGATTAATCATGACCAAAGTGTTCCCGTCTGACTTGCTTATTAGAACTTATGAAGGACATTTCGGAATTGAAATTGCAGAAGAAGAGCCAGAGATGTATCGTATTGGCCTCACATGAATGAGGATATCGAAAAAACAATTAAGAAATGTGAAATGTAAAATATTCCTGCCTTAGCCGTCAAAAGAGCCGATGATGGTACATCAAGAAGCTTTAAAAGCTAGTATACAGTTGGTATTGATTTATTCAATTATGCCGGCAAATAATATGTTTTGATTTTAAACTATTACACACACTTTCCAGAGATTGATTTACTGGACAATGCTATGGCAAAGCATATAGTAACACGAATTAAATCACTATTTGCTAGACATGGGATTCCTGCAGTGGTAATGCCAGACAACAGTCCACAATATGCAGGCTATGAATTCACACGATTTGCGAGCGACTATGGGTTCAAGCATATTACAGCGAGTCTTAGATACCACCCCCGAGCCAGAGGGTCTAGGAGAGAATGGCCTAAAGATAATAAAGAGGCTAGGCTACTAAATAAAAGCAAACAAATCTAATTCAGATCCTTACGTGGCATTGCTTAACTATAGGGCAACACCTTGAGACATTAGTTGTCTCCCGCAGAGATTCTGTTAAACAGAAAACTACAAACTAGACCGCCTCGTTTTGTAGAAAATGATGTTGAGAATGGACGTGATGTAAAAGGGTCGAAGAAAGCAGATAAAGACCAACAACAGTGTACTATGACAGAAGGTTACGAGAAGTAGAGTTCTTACATCCTGCAGATGCGGGTTGTATATATGTTACAAATTGTTGAGAACAAAAGACAATAGTTACTCCTGCTTTGGCAGGACAGACTTACCACCGGAACAGGAGACATCTACAGTATGGTCCTGAAGAAAGGGAGCATAAGGAGGAAACATCAATGCCTGCAAGAAAAAGGGAAGTGGAGCATGCAATAGAACAGCAGACAGCTCAGCCGAGATAGTCCTGTTGTCACGCAGTTCAACCAAACTGCATAGACCTCAGAGACTTAAGGAGAATTGTTAAAATGGTCACAAGCCAAATTTAATTTTAATTTAAAATTTTTAAATTTTTAAATTTTAAATTTAAAATATTTAAAATTTAAAATTTAAATTTAATTTTAATGGTCACAAGCCAAATTTAATTTTATAGGAATTGTGTACAGTATTGATTATATAGATATATAATTTTGATTAATGTTGAATAAGATCTTTAATTGGAAAGGAGGAGATGTGAGGTTATGTCCCTTAAAAGGCTGTACCCCTCTTAGCTGAATAGATACATTAGGGGATGCTGTGAACTGTTCTGATATAGTCACCTAACCAGCACAGTAACATCAGTCTCCTACGCAGAACCTACTCAGATTGACCCTTGAATGGTGTTTTAACCACGTTCCCTTATCACATTATAGTCTTGCTAAAGGCCCATTTGCTATCGCAAAACACAATAGCACATTACAAGACAGTTTCATTACCTCTACTCTGCAAAACCGAACCAAGTTTTAATTGGTCCAGAGGACAAAACGCATTGTAACTGGGTCCCCCATGATGATAGATTTTAATAACCTTGATCTAAAGGTTGAGGTCCAGATCCTGAAGACACTTCAGCACAGGCATATGTTCACTATTATGAGTAGTCCCACTGAGTTAAATGAGTTCCTCAAGTGAATAGAGCTGGGCATGTGTAACCCACACACCTTCTGGGTGTGGTGTTGTGTCCCATCTAGTGGCACCCAGACCACTAAGAGAGAGAGATAAATGAGTCTCCTCTACAACCTTAGCTAAGAGGCAGATGGCTTTTAGCTCATGCTGTAGAGGCTCATGCACTAAGCTCCAGAGGTCCCCGGTTCAATCCTGCCCTCTGACAACCAGGGTCTATCAGCTTTACACATGCAGCTAAGTGTTTGCTGGATCAGAACCCGGATTGATAACCAAGCCTGAAATCAGATGAGTTTTGCTTGATTTCATGATTATCCTTTCACACTGCTTTCCATGTGTGATAGCCAGACCTAAGAGTTTGCACATTGCTACCTTGGCAAGATCTAAAAGAAGGTGATGAAACAGGATTAATTGTTATGTTTACATTCTATAGTGCCAGTGATAAAATTCTGGTGTCACATAATGCCCATAATCTTAACGTTATCAGCACACTGCAACTATATTTACCTAAGCTACCCACTGCTACCCAGAAGCTGAGGGAGGAAAGGATTGGCCCAGTCGGATTACTACAAAGCCTAGTTCTGATCTTTATTATACCATCCAACACTGGGGCTTCACTGAGCTAGGTATTGTATGTACGCATAGTAAGAGATGGTCCCGCCTCCAAAGAGCTCAGAGTAAAAAAAAAAAAAAGGAGAGAGAAATTAAGTGATTTACCCGAGGTCATGTAGTACATCAGTGGCAGAGCCAGGAAGCAAACCAGGTCTCTGGACTCAATAGTCAGGGTCCTAGCTAGTGGACCACATCATACTTCCTTCTACTCTATCCTGTTAGATCTATTTAGCAAACAGTGAAGAAAAACACAACACTCCCCTGGTAATTTCCTTTCAATGTCTGTCTCTGCCTTATCTTATATTCGTTTCTTTCATCTCAGAAATGTCTCCTGTGAGTTTCAATTAGTTTTAAATCAAAGGTTGTTTATTAATACCATTAAAAACCTAGTTAAATATTTTATGCTTAAATTTAAAAGCAACGCACGCTCCATTAGCAGGATGGCTGGTGTCTGGAGATAGCTTGAGCGTATGGAATTTTCTATGCCACTTTTCAGATTGTAGCATGTCCCTGCCATGTCCCCAGCCAGCTCTGCAGCCAGAGGCCCATCCTCGCCCCATCCTTTGCTCTCAGTGGGGAGTATCAGATACAAGGCCCCTGATCTCCCAACCCTGTGCATCGAGCTATGCTCCAGGGAGGTCTGATGCAGCCAGGCACAGGAGTGTGTGTGTATGGGGGGACTTTGCTGTATAGGCCCAGGGAACAAACTACCGGAAGTGCTCAGTGGATGTACAGGGTGTGGCTTCCCTACATGTGGAGAGGAAAGCATGGACTCTCCCCTTCCAGCATAGCATAACACCTCCATCCATACCTATATTACTTCCAAACTTGGGATCCAGGCAGCAGTGTGGAACCGATAGGCAGAGGGTATTTATGGGAAGGGCATGTGGCTGATTAAGAAGTGCACGGCTAATTGTTGTGGCCTCCGCGGACAGAGAGGGAAGAGAACAGGTCTCCCGTGCACTTGTTCTGCTCAGTTGGTTAGAAATCATAGCTGAAGTTACACTGGTGCACCTCTCACATTCAGAACCTAGGAATGGCATACTGGGTCAGACCAATGGTCCATCTAGCCCAATATCCTGTCTTCTGACAGTGGCCAGTGCCAGGTGCCCCAGAAGGAATGAACAGAGCAGGTCATCACCAAGTGATCCATCCCCTGTCACCCATAACCGGCTTCTGGCAAATAGAGGCTAGGCAGGGACACTTCAGAGGATGGTTTTACATCCCTGCCCATCCTGGCTAATAGCCATCGATAGACCTATCCTCCATGAACTTATCTAGTTCTTTTTTGAACCCTGTTATAGTTTAGGAGATATGTGATAATCTGTCCCCACACTAGCTATCCTCCTAATCCCTTATGGTTAGAGATTGTTTTACCATGAAACACAGGGGTAATTAGAGCCAGGCAGTAGCCAGATTATCTGTTGAGCAGGAAATTCTGTGATTTTGACATTTTTTTCTGTTTCAAGATGGAATGAAAACAAAAAAAAAAATGATATTTCTCATGAAACAAAATTTAAAAAAAACCTATTTCGGGTTGACTGAAACATCGATCAAATCAAAACATTTCATCAGGATTTTGACCTTTTAAAACTGTTTTAAAATGCTTTTTATTAAAAAAAAAATAAGTTTAATTTAAAAAGTTCGTTTCAAAATGGAACATAGAAATGGCCAGTTCTGAAAATGTCAAAATATTTCTGCATTAGCGACATGCTTTGGATGGGTTTTGTTTTGGGAGGTGGAGTTGAAACAACACATTTCTAAACATTTCAATGAAAATGACCTTTTTGTCAAAAAAACCTATTGCTGAAAAATTTCTGACCAGCCCCGGGTGTAATATTCCTTCCAAAATTTATGTTAACGTTAACGATTCTAACGCTGCATATCCTTGTTACCCGTACGTGGAATCTCAGAAATATAGGGCTAGAAGTGACCCGAGAGCTCCAACCCCATTCTGAATCTTGCTAAAATTTTGACCTCCACAGGAGCCCTAAATCCCAATTCCTTCCTGGGCTAAGGCACCGACATGCTATCTGCTGTAAAGTGCTGAGGCTCACGGCTCAGTCTCACCTTCCACATGGAGGTAATGTCTGTGTACTGTAAGGGCCCCAGAGTGATCTACTGCTCACACAAAGACACAGGGTTTCATGCTAGTCATCTCTAAGTCCTGCCTCCCTGTATTAAAGAGACATGAGCCGTATTTCAGAACTCTGTGGGTTGTATTTTGGCCCTTGTGATGGGGTATACAAATCCCATATTGGACAACGAGAGGTTAAGGCACTGCTCTGGGCTAAGGTAGCTCCGCCCCGCCTCACCCGGATGGCAGGCACAGGCTGGAGGAGGAGTTTAAAATGGGAACAGAACAGCTCACTTGTCGGTGGACCAGGGTAGAGAACAGACTGAGGAAAGGGCTGGCTGAAGACAGGAGCTTCCCAGGTGACCACGGCCTGAAGGCCCCTCCCTGAATGAAGGGAGGACCAGATTCTGATGTCCCCTGAGAGGGAGTCAGTCTCCTCTATCTCTTATTAACTCAGTTTATTTGCTTTAATTCCCCATGCCTTTTGTTCAGGGACTACCCCGGAAGGGGAGAGACTTTCAATTGACCTGGCTGGAGGGCAAGTCACCAGAAAAAGTGGGTCACTGAAGAGGCGGAGATACCCAGCAGGGAAAGAGATGCTACGCCATGCCCGGCCACGAGGAGGCGACAGCAGTGAGTCAACCCCTTCACAACCGCCTCCAGAATAGGTGCTGCTATCAGTTTTTCGAGCTAAACAAGAAGCAGCCTCTTTATCTTCTACACGCTGGAAGGCTTCATAGAATCATAGAATATCAGGGTTGGAAGGGACCTCAGGAGGTCATCTAGTCCAACCCCCTGCTCAAGGCAGGACCAATTCCCAACTAAATCATCCCAGCCAGGGCTTCATCAAGCCTGACCTTAAAAACCCCTAAGGAAGGAGATTCCACCACCTCCCTTGGTAACCCATTCCAGTGCTTCACCACCCTCCTAGTGAAGAAGTTTTTCCTAATATTCAACCTAAACCTCCCCCACTGCAACTTGAGACCATTACTCCTTGTTCTGTCATCAGGTACCACTGAGAACAGTCTAGATCCATCCTCTTTGGAACCCTCTTTCAGGTAGTTGAAAGCAGCTATGAAGTCCCCCCTCATTCTTCTCTTCTGCAGACTAAATAATCCCAGTTCCCTCAGCATCTCCTCATAAGTCATGTACTCCAGACCCCTAATCATTTTTGTTGCCCTCTGCTGGACTCTTTCCAATTTTTTCCACATCCTTCTTATAGTGTGGGGCCCAAAACTGGACACAGTACTCCAGATGAGGCCTCACCAATGCCAAATAGAGGGGAACGATCACGTCCCTCGATCTGCTGGCAATGCTCCTATTTATACAGCCCAAAATGCCATTAGCCTTCTTGGCAACAAGGGCACACTGTTGATTCATATCCACCTTCTCGTCCACTCTAACCCCTAGGTCCTTTTCTGCAGAACTGCTGCCTAGCCATTCGGTCCCTAGTCTGTAGCAGTGCATGGGATTCTTCCATCCTAAGTGCAGGACTCTGCATTTGTCCTTGTTGAACCTCATCAGATTTCTTTTGGCTCAATCCTCTAATTTGTCTAGGTCCCTCTGTATCCGATCCCTACCCTCCAGCGTATCTACCACTCCTCCCAGTTTAGTGTCATCTGCAAACTTGCTGAGGGTGCAGTCCACGCCATCCTCCAGATCATTAATGAAGATATTAAACAGAACTGGCCCCAGGACTGACCCTTGGGGCACTCCACTTGTTACCGACTACCAACTAGACATAAAGCCATTGATCACTACCCATTGAGCCCGATGATCTAGCCAGCTTTCTATCCACCTTATAGTCCATTCATCCAGCCCATACTTCTTTAACTTGCTAGCAAGAATACTGTGGGAGACCATATCAAAAGCTTTGCTAAAGTCAAGGAATAACACGTCCACTGCTTTCCCCTCATCGATAGAGACAGTTATCTCATCCTAGAAAGCAATTAGGTTAGTCAGGCATGACTTGCCCTTGGGGAATCCATGCTGACTGTTTCTGATTACTTTCCTCTCCTCTAAGTGCATCAGAATTGATTCCTTGAGGACCTGCTCCATGATTTTGCCAGGGACTGAGGTGAGGCTGACTGGCCTGTAGTTCCCCGAATCCTCCTTCTTCCCTTTTTTAAAGACGGGCACTACATTAGACTTTTTCCAGTCATCTGGGACTTCCCCCAATCGCGATGAGTTTTCAAAGATAATGGCCAATGGCTCTGCAATCACATCTGCTCACTCCTTTAGCATCCTCGGATGCAGCGCATCCAGCCCCATGGACTTGTGCTCGTCCAGCTTTTCTAAATAGTCCTGAACCACTTCTTTCTCCACAGAGGGCTGGTCACCTCCTCCCCATGCTGTGCTGCTCAGTGCAGCAGTCTGGGAGCTGACCTTGTTCATGAAGACAGAGGCAAAAAAAGTATTAAGTACATTAGCTTTTTCCACATCCTCTGTCACTAGGTCGCCTCCCTCATTCAGTAAGGGGCCGACACTTTCCTTGACTTTCTTCTTGTTGCTAACATACCTGAAGAAACCCTTCTTGTTACTCTTAACATCTCTTTCTAGCTGCAACTCCAAGTGTGATTTGGCCTTCCTGATTTTACTCCTGCATGCCTGAGCAATATTTTTATACTCCTTCCTGGTCATTTGTCCAAGCTTCCACTTGTAAGCTTCTTTTTTTGTGTTTAAGATCAGCAAGGATTTCACTGTTAAGCCAAGCTCGTCGCCTGCCATATTTACTATTCTTTCTACACATTGGGATGGTTTGTTCCTGCAACCTCAATAAGGATTCTTTAAAATACAGACAGCTCTCGTGGACTCCTTTCCCCCTCACGCCCCCATTCCCTGCCCCCCGACACAGGACAAAAGGTCACAAAGGCAATTAAATGATAGTTTCACTGGCCTTTCACAGGGTCCGTTCTAGTTCAGTTTAATTTAATTAGCAACTCTGGCTTCTCAGTTTACTCCACCTGCCGAGCCATAAAAAGTTCCAGTCCCGCAGGCAACTTTTTTCTCATTTGCCAGGTAATTATCTGGAATAGGTTTGCTGTACAACACGCTACCCACCTCCCTGAGCATCCCGGGTTGATTAACCCCTTCAGTGCCTCTCTTCGGAGAAGGTTGGTTTAAGGGCACGCGTGTTAGTTCCAACCATTATTTACCCTAGCTGAGGAGGCATCCAAAACTCTCCCTTCCGGTCAATGATTTCAAACATGCTGCGGGCTTTAGCGTCTTAGTGGGTGAGCACCTAGTGGAGATCGTCAGTGATTTCACCTGCCTCTGGTCTGTGGTGGATAATGTGGGCAGTATTGAGAGAGAACGTGAAGCTAGCCCTGCCAAAGCATTGTCAGTAACCGGGTGCCTTACCATGAACGTCTTTTGCAAAGCGAACACTTTGGTAAATAGAGAGACGAATTTCAGTTCTGCTTTAAAAAAATCTTTTTGCAGCCCCAGTCCTGTGAAGCTGGAAGATGCAATAGATGACATTGGGTCTCCGATGCATTCGTGCCGTGGGGCTTTCGCGTCTTTCATCTATTGATCAAAAACAGCTCAAAGCAAATTAGTACTGGTTAGAATATAGGCTGATTTAAAAAAACAAAAAACACAACATTTTCCATGCAAGTTAATTACTGCTGACGATTGACAGTTCCCCAAATGGAGAGGGAGAATTATCTGATGTCTGCCTGGACTGTCAAAAGTAATTGTGAAGCACATTCAATATGGTCCATTCGACAGGACACAGTAGTGGGAGTCAAGAAATCTGCGTTCTGTTACCAGCCCTCCCAATGACTAGCTGTGGGATCTGAGGCGGTTTATTTAAGACCTGATCCAAAGCCTACTGAAGTTCATAGGATTTTTTCCATTGATTCCAATGGGTTTGCGATCAGGGACTTAGTTCCTAGAACATCTCTCTCTAATCTCAGGGATTTATATGGCCCTCATTATCATAATGTCTTTAATGTATTTATCCTCACAACACCCCAGTGAATTAGGAAAGCGCTAATGTGTTTGCACACCAAAAAAAAACCCTTGCAAAAACAAGTTTGAATGAACAAATCTCTAAACATTACAATCTGTTCGCAGATGGTTTGCAAACAGAAAAATGGGCTTAATTCATCAATTCACAAAGGGTGGAGAGATACATGGCCAACTTACTAATTATTATTATTATTAATAATAATAATATTTGTATTATAACTGCTCTCAGAAATCCCAACTACAATCAGATCCCCATTGCACTAGGTGTTGTATAAATACGTAGTAGTCCCTGTGCCAAAGAGCTTACAGTATAAATAGAGACGGCAGCCTGCTTCATTCCTCCCCCGCAGCCTGCTTCTGCCTGCACCCTGCCTGCTCCACCCCCCCCCCCCACCTGCCCCTGACCCCCCACCCCGATCCTGCCTGGCCCTTTCTCACCTCTGAGCCTCACCCCTCTGACTTGCAGTCAGGCTGCTCCCAGACCCTGCCCCAGAGACAGCCTCCCTGCCTGGTACTGTAGCGGCAGCTGGGAGGAGGAGTTGCAGGGAAAATCCTGCTCAGCCCCCTACAGCCCTGCTGGAGACAAAGGATCCCAGCCAGGATGCATGAGGGTAGGCGGCGCAAATGCTTGAGTCTCACATCCAATTCCGGATGCTTGGCAGGGCGGCTGTTGCTCCTAGGCTGAAGGCGTGTTCTGTGGGGATGGAGCATGCTCAGTGCAGTTAGTGCATAGGTTCTTTGTGGGGATGGAGCATGCTCACCGGAGATGGAATAGTCACAAGTTTTAGCTGCCAACCTCTGTATCACGCTTTACTGAGCATGTGCAAATGGTGATTTTCAGAGGCTTTTAATTTGGCCAGATCTGGGTTGGTTTTCATGGGAATGGCAATCGGCACCTCCCTAACTCCAGAATGACACCTCCCACCCACCCCACTGCCAAATTCAAGTCCCTGCTTTAGCTTCTCATTGAAATAATTGACATTTTTTTAACAAAACAAAATATTTCCCCCAAACCTTGTTCTTGGAAATGGCTGAACCATTTCTGCTTAAACTTCTCAAAGAAAAGAAAAGAAAAGAGGAGCACCCCAGCATGGAGAATTTCAGCTCCAAATGGTTAAAGTTCAGCAAAGTTACAAGCAACTGACAACAGGGACTTATAATGGAAAGTGTTATGCAACCTTAATTACAGGCAGCGCCACTTCTACAAATGTTACTATGTGTCAAACTGGAGGACTGGTCCCCATAATAACTGTACATCTACACCCCTAGCAATCTCTTGGTAACTCACCATTCCCACTCATGGCAGTTCTTTGTTTTCTTTCATTCAGCCAAGCAACAGATTTCCTCCCTTTCCGTGACTCAAACATTCCAAGTCCCAGCCTGTCACCTAGCAGCAGCCAAAGAAAAGAGAGGCCTCTGCTAACACACCCCATCAGGGACAATAATTTAGAGTGAACGAAATGCCTGCATTCTATTATCAGGCCGTGCCATCCCTGGAATGTCCCCCTTTGATACTCTGCAGTGATCTCTGCGTGACCACCAATGTCATGGCTCTTGTCTTTGCGAGCAGAAGGATGAGAAAGCAGACGTTGGTATTTGTTCAGGCCTGTCTGCTTACTGGGTGTACGTTGCACCAGTGAAGCCCTGCTTAACACAGGCGTAGCGCTTCTACATTGGAAGTTTGCAGCAGTGGAACAGCATTGATGTAGCTGTGTAATCTGCTGGCCGGTGTGTGTTATGCATGCCTCTCTTTAACCATGTTATTATCATTATTTATTATTTGTATTACCCTAGCGCCTAGAACTTGCAGTCATGGACCAGGGCCCCCTTGTGCTAGAGGCAGAAGAAAAACACGGCCCCAACAGGCTCTTGCGGCTGGCACCAGCTTTTTGTTCTGTCCAAAGTTTGCCATCCAAAGGGGACTTTTCAGTAAACCTAACTAGAGATTTTGATCATAGCTCGATCAATCCATCGAATCTATCTATCGATCGCAACGTTTTATACGTTCATCTATAACTATGGTATCTGAGCATCTTCCATAACAAGTAAACACAAAACATTCCTTTCTCTTCCAGCCCTGCCAACAGGAATAAGCTTAAAATGATTATATGGGTTTGAATCACACGTTCAACAGGTTTGCAAACCCACTGTACCCCATGCTCCAGAAAACGAGGAGTTTGTGGGATTCTCGAAAGGACAGTCTGAAGATAGTGAATGATATTTGGGAGGTGGGAGGGAGGTTTGGGTGGGCTTTGTTGTCTACATATGCAAATTTGTAAATAGCTGATCGATGAGGTAGATGGAGCTCAAAAATATGTAGCATCGATCCTGGATTTTGCAGGACCGATAAAACTTGTTGCATGTTGCAAATGGCATCCGTATGCAGTGCTTTACATCGGCTCTTCGCAAGCTTCTTTCATCTTATCCTATACTGGGCGAAAACATGTCTATCTGATACGCCCAGAGTTAGGGGCAAAACATGGTTGTACTCTCCCTGGAGCAGCCTGGGTGGGAGACTGTGATTCACTCATCTGCGGATTGCTGGAGTATAAAAGATGCCCTGGGCATGCCCCCTGTCTCCCAGGGATGCCCCTCAGGCCAGAAGTGGGTGTGGTGTAGGAGTTGCTACACCAACACTTTGCCACTTCTCAAGGGAGACTCCTCAGCAATGTACCCCAGCGGAATGTGCAAAGGAGTGGTAGCAGGGCTGAGAATCCAGCCTGAAGGAGGCTAAGGAAGACTGAAAAAATGAGACAGTCGGACGATTGTACCTCAGGCAAATGCAATTTTAGTGTGCCTAAAGTAGACACCCCAATTTACAAATTAATGTCCTGCAAGAGGCCCTATATTCCATATTTAGTTACAATATAAACAGGACTCTCGGGATCAGGTGGGAGTGTATTAACAGCAATAACCCATATACGCCCCTTCTACATTCACATTTTGGGTTGAACTCCTCTGGGTTTTGGTTTGCAAAATCCCTTTGCATTTCCAAAAAAAAGAGAGGCTCCCACACTGTCTGAAACGCTTTTCTATTACTGGAAGGAACATTGCTTTGTGGACGAAAGTGTTTGGGTGGTCAAATATAGATTATTCACCTTTGAGGGAACCAGGGCTGTTATTTTTTTGTCTGTTTCATAACAAATTAAATCTTCGAAGCTCTCTCCCACTGCTGTGAGCATGAATTCATGGGCTGTCTGGAATTTAATTGTGGGGTAAAATAAAACATTCTTCCTGGAAAAAGGGATGATGAGGTGAAGTAGTGGAGCCGGTTGACCAGAAAGGCAAACAAAATCAGCCACGGACATTTATTAACATTTAAAATAGTGCCTTGGAGAGTAATGGGTGTACGTGCGTGTTTGCGGGAGAGAGGGGTTTACATAATTGGCTGTTTGGGGGAGGGAATAGCATCCAGTCAGGTTGAACAAACAAGGCCAAGATGTAGCCTGTAATTTTCATAATGAGAGAATTTGGAACAGGAGACTTGGGATGGGAGGTAAACTACAAAAAGTGACAGCCTGCCAAGGAAACTGAAGAGATACATTTGGGGATACGATTCAGCTGACTGAGTCAATCCGTTTTCACCGAACAGAAAAGAGTTTTGATTAGGGCCAGGCAAAAAAAAATGGGCAGCGGGGAGGTTTCTACGGAAAATTCTGACAAAAATGAAAACAATCCTGATTTTTCAGGTGGACTTGTTTAGAAAGTTTTCAGTTCAAAACGGAAAGATTTTGGATGTTGGGAACCGAATATGAAACCATTTTTGGTTTTGGATGAAATCCTGAATATTTTGTCAGGGCAGGCGGGATAGCTCAGTGGTTAGAGCATTGGTCTGCTAAACCCAGGGTTGAGAGCTCAATCCTTGAGGGGGCCATTTAGGGATCTGGGGCAAAAATCTGCCTGGGGATTCGTCCTGCTCTGAGCAGGGGGTTGGACTAGATGATCTCCTGAGGTCCCTTCCGATCCCGATAGTCTATGATTCCATGAAAAATATTGCATAACATCTTTTTTGTGGCAGAAGTTTCAACCAGCTCAATGCGGATGCATTTTCATTTCCACTTTATCACTTTTATAGTCATCGGCCCAAATCCTATCCCAGTTCAACTCCCTGATGGTCACAATGGACATACACTGCCCACAGCCCCAGAATAAGTTAGCGCTGCCTATTGTGAGAATCAGGGAATTGAACTGGGTTAGAATCTGGGAAGATGACTGTATAACTGGACAGTGGACTGTACAGTGGATGAGAAGCTGGATATGAGTCAGCAGTGGGCCCTCATTGCCAAGAAGGCCAATGGCAAATTGGGCTGTATTAGTAGGAACATTGGCAGCAGATCGAGGGAAGTGTTTATTCCTCTCTATTCGACACCAGTGAGGCCACATCTGGAGTATTGCGTCCAGTTTTGGTCCCCCCACTACAGAAGGGATGTGGACAAATTGGAGAGAGTCCAGCGGAGGGCAACAAAAATGATTAGGGGACTGGAGCACATGACATACAAGGAGAGGCTGAGGGAACTGGGGTTATTTAGTTTGCAGAAGAGAAGAGTGAGGAGGGATTTGATAGCAGCCTTCAACTACCTGAAGGGAAGTTCCAAAGAGGATGGAGCTCGGCTGTTCTCAGTGGTAGCAGATGACAGAACAAGAAGCAATGGTCTCTAGTTGAAGTGGGGGAGGTCTAGGTTGGATATTAGGAAACACTATTTCACTAGGAGGGTGGTGAAGCACTGGAATGGGTTACCTAGGAAGATGGTGGAATTTCCTTCCTTAGAGGTTTTTAAGGCCCGGCTTGACAAAGCCCTGGCTGGGATGATTTAGTTCGTGTTGGTCCTGCTTTGAGAAGGGGGTTGGACTAGATGACGTCCTGAGGTCTCTTCCAACCCTGATATTCCATGATTCTATGATAAAAGTGGTAATGTGGAAATGAATATACATCCGCAAAAATCTTTAATTCCAGTTATCTTCACAATGCTGCAGCCCCGTTTCCCCATCGCCCCCTGAGACAGCTGCTCCCATCAGGGATGCTGTTGTCACTGAGGCCCATGATGAAACTTTTGGGAGATGAAGCATTCCTGGCAGAAGAGATTAGAATGACCGCAAGATTCATTGCATTCAGAGTACAATGCTTAACCCACCTTTTTTGCTGCAGTTGAGGAACAAATTATACAGAGACCCCCCAAATCCTCAGCGGGTGGCCCTCCATGTAGAACCAGCTGAACTCAGGCATAGCAGAAAGTAGGGTCCTTTCCAGACAAAACTTTATGTGAGTCTAATGCTGTATATGGCATGTAGATGCTATGGTAATGAGCACGTTATAAATACCCAAGTTACCCAGTTATCTGGCATTGTTCAGCATAAACAACCCGACAAGGTACGAAATGATGGATTGTACTTGAAGGGTGCCAGATGCCACCTTGTGTCTTTCTGTGGCTGGATTCTTGACTCTGCTGGCATTCTCATATGTGTCTCCAGTCAAATAACAGCTCCGCCAGCTCATGAGAGCTGGCAGGCTGGGCTCTGAAATAATGAACCTTTCCAGCAGTAAAAGAAGCAGTAAAAAAGGTTGAAAGGAAACTTCGGAGAAATGCTCCTCCCTGCTGACAGAGGAGGAAGCGTTGCTTTAAACAGCAAGGCTCCAGTCCAACACAACACTTAAAGACAAGCTTCACGTTGGGCGTGTGAGTAATCCATTGACTTTAAATGCTTGGTTGGATCGGGGCTTGATGGAGTCTCACGTCGAGGATTCAGCAAACACTATAGGTCAGCACTATCGATGCCAGGCTAGACCAATGAGAGAACTGCAAACACAGTCACATGTGGGACCGACAAGGTTGTCTATGACCACTGCAGGCGGTTTGCCCTATTGACATTTTTCACATGAAGTGTTAATGGGCCTTGCTTCAAAGTGGTTAATGGCAACATGATAAATCTGCTGCCACGTTGTTCTGTCTTGGGCTGTTGCTTCCCAGCTGCTGGAGTCAACCTGACATGCTCTCAAGTTTGACTTCAGTGTGACTTTATATTGTTTGTACTGGCTATCAGGAGAACGGGTGCCTTGCTTTTACAGATCATAAAAATATGGCCTTGGTTATTCTTGAGTTGGCCATATGAATGAGATGCCCAGACCAATGCAGCTGAGCAAGGCCAGACATCCGACAACAATTAAGGATTTCAATATTGGGACTCTTGTCCTGCCATGTGCCCTGTGAACAGACCTAAGGCTGATCAAGTGTCCTAACATGGTGGTGATATGTTGTCCATGTCTTACAACCATATAGAAGCATTGGAAGCATGACTGCCCGATAGCCATTTAGCTGTGTTTATGTAACGCTGGCAGACCCCGGTTGGCGGCGGGCGGGATTGAACGGGGGACTTCAGTGCATGAGCCTCTACCGCATGAGCTAAAAGTCAACTGGCTGTTAGCTAAGGCTGTAGAGCAAACTCATTAATCTCTCTCTCTTTAAGTGGTCTCGGTGCCACTAGAGGGGGACAAAGCACCACACCCAGGATGTGCGTGGGTTACACGTATACTGATGTCCCCGTCATTCCATAGCTGGTGTGATAGCATTCTAAAGGCAGAGCTGGCTTTACAGGCCAAATGTAATACCCACTGAAGCCAATGCAAAGATTTCGATTGACTTGAGCGAGCATTGGATCAGGCCCTTAAACACTGAACAGAAATGCAGTGATTGCCCCTCAGGTTTGCACCTTTGTAATAAATCACAAACCCACAGACTTTAGGGATGGAGAAGAGGTATCAGAGACTGGAGATGGGGTTAGGATGTTTTAGGACCATCAACCAAGCCCCCCTGGTTACCTTACAAACCTAGCAAAACAGACAATTACCACTTGCTGTAGCAGACAAAACCACTGCTAACTCTGAGTTCAGATCCAAGGAACAGATTCATTTCAGCATAAGTACAGAATGCTACACCCTAATGATCAATTGAGGGTGACCAGCCAATGGCCTGGTGGCATGAAAGGCTGTACACAAATAAAAGCAAAGTCTTATTTCTTAGCAAATTTCTTTATACCCAAGATGATGCCCTACTTTTATCAACACCCCTCCCCTAATTCCTTTCTAATAATAACTAATAATGTTTGTGACCAAATATGAAATTCTGCATTACACACTAGATGATACAACATGTTCATTTACTTATTAGCAATAAAAAATACTAGTAATCTTATCTAAGACCTGGACTTTCCTTGTTTCCCCTGATTGTGTTTTCATTGTTCTGTATCCAAGTCAGGGACATTCCAAAAAACTGAATAATAGGCTAGCTCATTAGCCAAGAAGGCTTTGTTTGCACTCCTTCCCAAAAAAGTTTATTCAAAGGCCTTATTAGCCAAACTAAAAACTAGGCTGAGATTATATTGCTTATACGTTTGCGCTCGTATTACTAGCCAACATATAACCCATTACATACACGTAGGGTTTTACAGTCTGATACGAGGTAAGTTCAGCTTCACCTCTTTACAGGCCTTAGTACATGCACTCCGCCCCCTTTCTGTCAGTTCGGGATTGTTCCTCACCACCTCATTTCCAAGTGCTTCGCTAAACTGAATGGCCCCATCAACAGGGCTCTTCGCTTGGAAGATTATTCTACAGCCTAATCAATCTCACCATTAGGAAGGTTGTCCTGAAATGCTTCTGTATTTTGTCTTGTCCTAATTTCACCCCTTTGCTCGATGACATCCCCTTTGTGCTCTTGAAGTGTGTGTTGCCGGTTACCAGACTCTCCCTCATCGCCTGAGCTGTGGCTTGGCCATTGTAGTGTGTTCAAGTCTTTGGGGCTGAGATTTTCCAATGAGACTAAGGGAGTTAGGCACCCACTGTTCGCTGATTTTCAATGGGACCTGGACACTCATCTCCCTTAAGCCCTTTGGAAATGCCAACCTTAACCTGTCCCTCCACCTTCCGAATCAGCTTCCTGGCTCTTCTGTTAATAATCCTGTCTGGTTTGCTGACAAGGCCCATTTTGCTGCCCCACTATTGCAATTCACTTGGTGGCTGCCAAAACACAGGCAATAGAAATAAAACCTGGTCCTTTCTCCCGTGCCTAGCGGGGAGCCCTATAAAGAATCCCTCATTACTAAGGCCACAGCTGGCAGCAATTGTCTTTAATATTCCCTTTTCCTGAGATGCATTATGGCTGGCGAGCGAGCGCTGTTCAAGATTTGAAATCCCCTGCTAAATAACACACACCAGCGAAACATCTTTTATTTATGCAACTGTTACCCATCTGTAAGGAGACCGCAGGAGCGTCAATGCAATCCCTCTAATCACAGCATCCTGGGGTGTAATTGCCTATAAATTTAGATGTAAAAAGCCTAAAATGATGAGCACATCCATCGGCCGCCAAGCCCCGCTACTGTTTATACTTCCTTTATAACAAAGGAGGACACATCTTCTTGGGTCACTTTACTCTGTGAGAGTTTCTGGTAAAGGATAACCATCAGAATTCAATATACTAATAAACTGTAGAACAATAGCAGTCAAACATGGCATAATGGGGGGAGGGAAGATTTTTGAAATGCAGACACCAGTTCAACTTGTAAAAAGATGGCTGAGAAGCACCGAGGACAATAATTCTCCATGGAGATAAATTCTCTGCTGGCACAAGTCCATGGATGTCCACGAACGTTCACCGGCAAAGAACTTGTCCTTTGGAGTCTCCATCAAAGAAACTTTATGGCTGGGGGCCGATTGGCTAACCAGCAGTTCTGCAGAAAAGGATCTGGGGATTACAGTGGATGAGAAGCTGGATATGAGTCAGCAGTGTGCCCTTGTTGCCAAGAAGGCCAATGGCATATTGGGCTGTATTAGTAGGACCATTGCCAGCAGATTGAGGGAAGTGATTGTTCCCCTCTATTTGGCACTGGTGGAGGCCAGACCTGGAGTATTGCGTCCAGTTTTGGTCCCCCCACTACAGAAGGGATGTGGACAAATTGGAGAGAGTCCAGCGGAGGGCAACAAAAATGATTAGGGGACTGGAGCACATGACATACAAGGAGAGGCTGAGGGAACTGGGGTTATTTAGTCTGCAGAAGAGAAGAGTGAGGAGGGATTTGATAGCAGCCTTCAATTACCTGAAGGGGGGTTCCAAAGAGGATGGAGCTCGGCTGTTCTCAGTGGTGACAGATGACAGAACAAGAAGCAATGGTCTCAAGTTGCAGTGGGGGAGGTCTAGGTTGGATATTAGGAAACACTATTTCACTAGGAGGGTGGTGAAGCACTGGAATGGGTTACCTAGGGAGATGGTGGAATCTCCATCCTTAGAGATTTTTAAGGCCCGGCTTGACAAAGCCCTGGCTGGGATGTTTTAGTTGGTGTTGGTCCTGCTTTGGGCAGAAGATTGGACTAGATGACCTCCTGAGGTCTCTTCCAACCCTAATATTCTATGATTCTATGTGAATTGCTTTTGGGGCTGGTCAAAGGTGCTGGTTTATTTAATCTTAGAGGAAGGATACAGTCCAATTCTCACTCATCCTATTCTGAAGAGCTGCCCATTGCTGAGTGCCATCCTTACGACACGAGACTTAAGGAGCTCGATCGATTCAGCTAATCAAAAAGAAGGTTGAGAGGTGACGTGATCTAGGTACTTACACACGGAAAACACATCTGATAGCGAGGTTTTTTGGGGACACTGCTTGAAAGGCATAGCAGGATCCAACGGCTGGAAGTTGAAGTTAGACAAATTCAGCTTGGAAATAAAAGGGAATTTCCGAGCCGTGAGGGGAATTGAACATTGCAACAGCTTGCCAGCGTTGGTGGTGATGGACTCCCCGTCACTTGGAATCTTCCAGATGACATTAGATATCTTTCTAAAGCACATACTTTAATGCAGTTTCTGGGGGGAAATCTACAGTCTGTGTTATATGATCATAGTGGTCCCTTCTGGCCTTTGAGTCTATGAAATCTATGAAATCTCCTGGCATCTTATCTGTTAACTAACAATTTACATCTATAAAACCATAGAGCATTCCTGTACCACAGGGAAAGCTTCCCCGACACCGAGTGGGAAACCATTTCACACCCAGCTCTCCTTACAAATCTTGACCAGGCCCATCTTGCTTAGCAAAGGAAATCTGACACATCCACAACGTTAGGTGATACGACTGCACATGGTTTTAATACCATAGGAGAATCTTAACCTGTAGGGTAGGGGAGTTGGGTAGAATCTCTTTAAATAGTTTGTGAGCCCTCTAGTGACACCCTCTGTGTTTTATTTGTACAGTTTTACATGTATAGGTAGGCAGGCCTCACATGTTGCATGTATATTTATTTGGGCCTGTAGCAGGTCGCGGACTCACTGGTGTGGCACCTTCTGCTGGTTGCCTCGGGTATTAGCTCAATTCCAGCTCTCGGAGCACCCTCTGCTGGCCGGAGTCTCGCCTGCCTCAGGCCCCCGTGTCCCTCCCAGACTCTGGTGCCCTTTACCTTGGGGTTCCGCCCCAGCAGTACCCCCGCACTCTGGGTCTCCCCTCCCAGGGGAACCCCCACCCCTCTATACCCACCTTGCCTCAGTGGCTACTGCCAGTCACCATCTAGCCCCTGCTCCCTGGGGCAGAATGGCCACCCATCACTGGCACTGGGGTTAGCCCAGCTGTCTCTGCCTAGCCCTGGGCTGCACCTCTGCAGCCCCAGTACCTCTTTAGGCCTTTAACAAGGCCTCAGCCTGGGGAGTTGCCAGGCGGGAGCTCCCCAGCTCCTCTTGCCCTTCCCCAGCACTGCTCTGCGTCAGGTACGCTCTGTTCCCAGGCAGTTAGGTCCTTCCCACTCCCAGGCTGGAGTGAGACTCTGACCCAGCTCCTCCTTTAGCCCTTTTATCAGGTTCTGCTGTGGCCTGATTAGGTGTGGCCCCAGCTGTGGCCGCTTCCCCAATTAGCCTACCTTTTCTCTCAGGAGCGGGGTACCTGACCGTGGAGTTCTACCGCGTGTTCTGGGACGTTCTCGGCCCAGCCCTAGTCACCGTCAGGGCCGAGGCCTTGCAGAGCGGGGTCCTCCCTCTCTCGTGCAGGTGAGCCGTGCTCGCCTTATTGCCGAAGAAGGGGACCTCCGCGACTTACGGAATTGGCGTGCTGTCTCGCTCCTCAGCACGGACTACAAGATCGTAGCCAAGGCCATCTTGCTGTGGCTGGGGTCCGTGCTGGAGGACGTGATCCACCCAGACCAGACCTACACCGTCCCGGGCCGTAGCATCTTTGATAACCTCTATCTGGTCCGGGATCTCTTGGAGCTCGGGTGTAGGGATGGTCTGTTGTTCGTCCTCCTGTCCCTGATTCAGGAGAAGGCGTTTGACAGGGTGGACCATGGGCATCTCCTGGGCACTCTGCGAGCGTTAGGCTTTGGACCCCAGTTTGTGGGTTTTCTCCAGGTGCTGTATGCTTCCGCGGAGTGTCTGGTCAGGCTCAACTGGACCCTGACTGAGCCGGTCAGCTTCAGGCGGGGAGTGCGGCAGGGATGTCCCCTCTCGGGCCAGCTGTACGCTCTGGCAATCGAGCCCTTCCTTTCTCTCCTCCACCGGAGGTTGACGGGGTTGGTGCTTCGGGAGCTGGAGCTGCGGCCGGTCCTGTCGGTGTACGCCGATGATGTGCTCCTCGTGGTCCAGGACCCGGGCGACTTGGCGTGGGTGGAGGCTTGCCAGACCGTGTACTCGGCGGCCTCCTCCGCCTGGGTCAACTGGGTCAAGAACTCTGGCCTGGTGGTTGGGGACGGGTGGCAGGCGAGCTCCCTCCCACCCGCGTTTCAGGCCATCTGGTGGAGCACGGGTCCGCTGCTCTATCTCGGCGTTTACCTCTCTGCCACGCATCCGTCTCCGCCGGAGAA
>NW_020664462.1:3337299-3361725 GCF_002925995.2 Terrapene triunguis | reverse complement strand
CCTTCACCTCCTCACCCTCGTGTCCCGCCCCGACACAAAGTGGCGGGACCTCCTGCCACCTCTAGAGGGTGAGGAGCCCCGGTGGGCCAGCCTATACTCCACCCTGGTCCCGAGGCCCCCCCCGGGATATCAGCTGGCGGCTCCTTCACGGGGCCATGAGCACGGGCGTGTATCTGGCGCGTGTATCCCAGACACCTGCCCCTTCTGCGGTGTGAGGGAGACCCTGGCGCACGTTTACTTGGAGTGCGTGAGGTTGCAGCCCCTATTCCGGCTCCTCACGAATATTCTGTTATGTTTCTGGCTGCACTTTTCCCTTCACCTCCTTCTCTATGCACTCCCTATATGTGGCTCCACAAAGTCACAGGACCTCCTGGTCAACTTCCTCTTGGCTCAGGCTAAAACGTCCATCTATAAAACCAGGGAGAGGAGGTTGGCCGATGGAGACTCCTGTGAGTGTGGGGTCTGCTTCTGATCCTCTGTCCGTTCACGTATCCGGGCAGAGTTCCTCTGGGCGGCCTCCACTGGCTCCCTTGATGTCTTTGAGGAGCAGTGGGTGCTGTCCGGGGTTCTCTGCTTGGTGTCCCCTTCAGGTTCCCTTCTTTTGACCCTGTGACCGCACTCCTATCCCTGTTATTTCATTAGTTGTCCCCCGAAATCAGTTGGTTTCCAGGTCCTCTAGATCCTCCCCTTAGGCTGGTGTGGGGGTGGGGGGGTCCTTCAGCAGTGGGCGGGCTTCTGCCCGCCCACTTCCTGGAACCCAATAGGTACAGGGCCCCATTATGCCCATGGGGTTCCTTCATTTTATGTTTGATGCGTAAAGAGCAAAAACCAAGCCCTATCCCAACACATTCGTGTTTGGCTGGGCAATGATCTATTTGTACACGTATTCCTGGTGCTATTTAGGTGCCGTCTTTTGAAATGCCTGGCTGATATAGCCAAAGATTGTTCGAGCCAGATCCCGATCTCATTGATGGGGCTTTAAAACCAGAGTGTCTCTGGTGAACAGGATCGTAGATCACAGCGACCTTAGAAGAAACTTTTTGCTTCCTTTTTAAAGGCAGTGTGTGCAGTGGGTAGGGAAGGCAGGTGGACCTTGGGGCTATCCCAGACTCTGCTACTGACTTCTTGTGTGGTCCTGGCCCAGTCACTGTGCTTCTATTTCCCTTCCCACCCTTTGTGTGTCTTTGTCTACTTAGATCGTAAACTCTTTGTGTCGGGGACCATCTCTCACTGGGTGCGGCAGTGGGGCCCTGAGCTCAGCTGGGCCTCTGAGTGCTACCATAATGATAAGAAACCAAGCAGTGCCTGTTTTAGCGGCACCTTTTAGGAAGTGTGTGTGGAGCAGGACAGCCGTGTGGGGGGGCTATTCAGTCATCTGGAGTTGATGTCACTCCAGGGATTCCTGAAGAAGTCAGTCAGAATGCAGGCTCTGGAGATTAGATTCATTCTCATATGTTCAAGAAGACCACCCTAATATGACACTGAGGTCAGGCTGGATTTAAGATTATTTACATAAAAGGTGCAGGCCCAGATCTCATTGATTTCATTAGGCACTTAATTCCCTCTTTGCACCTCATCTAGGGGGAAAAACGCTCATTGAAAATGCATCTGAAGAAGTGAGGGTTTTACCCACGAAAGCTTATGCCCAAATAAATCTGTTAGTCTTTAAGGTGCCACCAGACTCCTTGTTGTTTTTGTAGATACCGACTAACACGGCTACCCCCTGATACCTGATGATTGAAAATCACATTCTGAAGTGCCTACAGACTGGTTCTAGTGCTGAAGATGTGAGCTCACCTTGATGCATTCTTCGAATAGCTCCACATTTTATTGCAGGGCTGATTTCCAAACAGCTGTAACACCCACTGCGTTGTGCCTCTCACCTCAGTGCGGTCCTTTTCCTCAGCCCCGAACCCTCGTTACATTGTGACTTCTGCAAGCGATCGCAGGAGATGAAATTGCTCCAGTCGATAACAGAACATGAGGCGGCCCCTTATCATCCCCCACTCCTTTTTAGGAGTCAGCTCCAGTGTTGGGGGGCTCAGGCGTTTCCACTTTAGGTTTTAGGGAATGTTTGTTCAGGACAATACAAGAGCAATCCCATCAAGAAGGAAGGACCGTTCGCATGCCTGTGTTACAGCCATATATTCCTGTGAAAGGGACGGGCCCTCATTTGCGGCTAGAAGCATCATCCTTGCTAAAATATCCACCAGGAAGCAAACATCCTGCTCAAACAAATCATGCATTTAGCTCACTGCTCAAAATCAACATGGCTGAAATCATTGTATCAACTGGCATGCTCTGCTAGGGTGACATTGGATCCACACCAGCTCCGCCTTGCTCCACAGTATTTGCAACAGATGTCACGTCACGGCACATATGGGCCAGGTGCTTCACTGCCATAATCAGCCGAGTTCCACTGAAGTCAATGGAGGCAGCCGTTGGGTGGAAATCAGAAGAGCTCCAGTGGCACCAATGGGGGCAGATCGTTAGCTGGTGTAAACTTGTGTTGCTCCAGGTCAATGCCCCAGTTTTCCCCACTCTCTTCCTCCAAAAGACTCTGGAAGGCCCATTTGTACTGTGAAGCGTTCAGCACCATGCCCTGCTCTGGGATCAGTCTGTGCTCTATAGCTTTGCATTCCACCACATCCTGCCTGCAGGTGGACATTAACCCCTGTGCAGAATTGCCAGCGCAACGTCTATGCTCCCCTTCAGGCTTCAAAATAGGGCTCTGGCCTCTATCCCTCCCCAACCTTTTTATTAATTATTATTAGTTTATCGTCGGGCCTAGGAGCCCCAGTTATGCACCAGGACCCCATTATACGGCTAGGCACTGTACAAACAGATCAAAAAGCCAGTCCCTACTTTTCACCCAACGCCCAGTCAACCTGTGGAACTCCTTCCTAGAGGATGTTGTGAAGGCCAAGACTATAACAGGGTTCAAAAAAGAACTGGATACAATCATGGAGGATAGGTCTTGTAGGCCCCTGGCCCCTGTCCCAGCTCTCGCCACATTGGTATAACTCAGAAGTAACTAATTGACGCTAAGGGAATAACGCGGCGGTGAAACTGGACTCAAGAGATTCAGACGAGCCCTAAGGTGCTTAGACTGAACCGATCCGAACCTCCAACGCTTGTGATCGTCCCCCCCTCACCAACTAAGAAGAGAGGAGATCCTTAAGCGACAGCTCATCGGGTTGATCTTGATCTGACATCCCCTGAAGCTGATGGAAAGACTCCCACTGGCTTCATTTGGCATCGGGTCTGGGCCACAGTACATTCGACAGAGCTGGCAGGTGAGCGGCAGCCCAAGTGGTACGGCCTTGGGGAAGAACGTAACTGCGCCACTAGCATCGGGCCCTGGCTTCCCTTTCTATTTCTGGCTGCTTTTAATTAAATGCTCAGATCCTTCCGGCTGCATTGGACCTTTTCTGCTATTTCCACATTAAAAGAATGCTTCCTCTGTATTTAATTCATTACACGCAGGAATACCAACTATTTTTTTTAAGCCCAGACATTCCTCATTTTATTATATTCCCACATTTCTGAACTACTGCTTACCAGGCCCCAGCTGCCGTCGCGGTCGGCAACGTGGGCCACACGGTTTGGCTAGGAGCTCAGCTTGTAAAAATGTCCCTGGCCTCTTAGACAGAGCGGCACAGTTCTTTCCCCCCGCCCCCTTCCCCTTAAAAAGTTGGTGCAAAGGACGCTTTGCAAAGAGATTTGGGGCCACGTCCTTAGCTGGCGTGATGCAGCGTAGCTCCTTTGAAGTCAGTGGCACTCCTCTGAGTTACACCAACTGAGGATCTGTCCTTCCATCGCTAGGGGAAATCGGCGGAGTGAATTTTCTTGGCTTATGAGGGTGTTTTTGTTTTGTTTTGTTAATTTAGTTTTGATGTAGATGTTGGGCCATCACGTCCCCAGGCCCTTCCAAGGCGTGCCCAGCCCAGGTCAGGCTAGAGGGTGCCAGGGTGCCCTTTCATGCCTGTCCCCCCGATCCTGGCCTGTCTGGGTACAAAGCCAGTACCCTAAAACTTGTTCTAATGTGTTCTGGCAGTATAGTATACTAAGGTGCAGGGAGCACCTGATAGTTATGGCTTCTTTTCCATGCACCACTCCCCCAGTGGCTGGAAGCAGGTGTTTCATAGGAGTTATATTTGGACAGGGCTCTGTTGCCTTCAGATCAGGCCCCTAGGGAGAGGAAATCCTCCAGTGGCCTGCTCTGTGCCACATAGCTGGTGCGGGCTTTGTGTTGGATTGAGAGGGGTTTTCATTGTACATGCACAGAGAGTTGGGAGTTTAGGCTCCATTTATACACGGTGCCCCTATGATCCTAGCATGTGAGCACCTCACCCTTGTATGGATGCATGTCTCCTCACAGCCATCCTGTGAGGTCAGGCAGCGCTATTACCCCATTTTTACAGAGGGGGAACTGAGGCACAGAGAGACAAACTGGCTTGCCAAGGTCACGACAGGATTCGAACCCAGGACTCCCATGCATTAGGATCGCGCCCTAACCACAGGACCATGGTTCCTTTTTTTACCATGCTGGCAGCCAGCACTTCATGAATTCTCAGACAGCTGCCCGGGCCAGGACTCAAACTCAGTACGCAGCTGGCGATGCAGTTCAGTGGTCAGAGCAGGCCACCTGGAGCCCCCCCAATCAGTCTGGGGGTACGGCTACCCGTCTCAGCTCATGGAGCCATAGCTAGCACTGAGTGAACCAGGACACTAAACCAGAGCATTACAGCTGTATCAGAAGCGGCTAGCTGCCTGAGGTGACCCCCTCATGCCACTGCGGCGACACTCTACATGGAGCACGTTAGCTCTGCGCCAACTAGTGCGGACATTCCCTATGATTCTATGATGTCTCCTCGGGCTGAGAATGACATCCCCAGCTCGACGTGTAGACAGATCCACCATGAGATTGTTAGCAAGGGGGCCAATTGGAGCGGTAACTTTCGTGATGCGTTCACTTGAGAACTAGGAACTAGACTGAGACCACTAACCCGCTGCTCGTGGGACACTGAAGAGCTGTGATCTGGCAGTGGTTAGTGGCCACTACTGACTGAGGATGAATTTGAATTCGTGACCTCGAGTTTTAAGAAATCCCGATCCTGCTTTCAACCTCCTGGGCCACCCAAGCCAGGTCCACACTAAAAAGTTAGGTCCACCCAGCTACATTGCTCAGGGGGTGTGAAAAACTCATAGCCCTGAGTGATGGAGTTAAGCCGACCTCCTGCAGTGTAGACAGCGCGAGGTCAAAGGAAGAATTCTGTCAACCTAGCGACCGCCTCCTGTCACTGTAGTGAGTGTCCGCACTGCAGCATCTCTAGGGAAGACGTAGCCCTAGTCTGCCATCTGCAGCCAGGATCTTGAGAAATAAACCTCTTCTTTTAATGCAAGTGTCCCTAGCAACGAACAAGGGAAGGAAACAACAATTGCAGGGTTTTCAAGCAGATTTTATTCAAAAATTCTCAGGAGGTATCAGCGCCTCCTTAATTACTTGACAGCAGACAGGCCATAATTTTCATTGCTCATACAATTATGCAAGGGCATCATCCTGAAAAATGTAAGCCTCTGTATTCTTCTGTCCTTTATGGAGATTTTCACCTATAAGAAATTAACAATGAGCATCCCCCCCTCCCCCAAATTCTCATTTGATAATAAGATCCATTCTGTGGAAAAGAGATGCTGAAAGTTGTGGAAGAATTAGGCAGCTGGAGATGCAGTCATCTGATTGCTCTGAGTTGCTCACTTTCTCATCAGCTGAATTTGCTGGGGCATCAGACCTGCTGTTTCAATACATTTATCTATGGTGTCACCGTCTATCTAATGGATGAAGGACAGGTTTGTGGTCAATGCACTGGGTCGACATCTAGGTTCATTTCCCACTCATGTGTGCAAGAGAGGTGATCTTGTGATTACAGCCCCGGCCTGGGCCTACAGAGCTCTAGGTTCAATTCCCAGTTTGACTCCAGACTTCCTGTGTGACTGCGGAGAAGCCATTTAATGTCTGTGCCTCAGTTTCCCCATCCCCCAAAATAGGGGCCATGATATTTCCCTCACTCATTGGGATATCAAATACCATACTGATGGGGGCTATCTAAATAACAAGACTCAAAATTAGAGCTGTCAAGCGATTTAAAAAATTAACCGTGATTAATCACACTATTAAACAATAATAGAATACCATTTATTTAAATATTTTTGGATGTTTTCTACATTTTCAAATACATTGATTTCAATTACAACACAGAATACAAAGTGTACAATGCTCACTTTATATTTATTTTTGATTACAAGTATTTGCACTGTAAAACAACAAAAGAAATAGTATTTTTCAATTCACCTAATACAAGTACTGCAGTGCAATCTCTATCATGAAAGTTGAACTTAGAAATGTAGAATTATGTACCAAAAAAACTTAATTAAAAAATAAAACAATGTAAAATTTTAGAGCCTGCAAGTCCATTCAGTCCTACTTCTTGTTCAGCCAATCGCTCAGACCAACAAGTTTGTTTACATTTGCAGGAGTTAATGCTGCCTGCTTCTTGTTTACAATGTCACCGGAAAGTGAGAACAGACGTTCTCATGGCACTGGTGTAGCCAGCATTACAAGATATTTACGTGCCAGATGCGCTAAAGATTCATTTGTCCCTTCATGCTTCAACCACCATTACAGGGGACATGCATCCATGCTGATGACGGGTGTGCTCAATAACAATCCAAAGCAGTGCGGACTGACGCATGTTCATTTTCATTATCTGAGTCAGATGCCACCAGCAGAAGGTTGATTTTCTTTTTTGGTGGTTCAGGTTCTGGAGTTTCCGCATCGGAATGTTGCTCTTTTAAGACTTCTGAAAGCAAGCTTCGCACCTCGTTCCTCTCAGATTTTGGAAGGGTCGAGTGCTGTAGCTATCTTTAGAAATCTCACACTGGTACCTTCTTTGCATTTTGTGAAATCTGTATTGAAAGTGTTCTTAAAATGAACAACATGTGCTGGGTCATCATCTGAGACTGCTATAACATGAAATATATGGCAGAATGTGGATAAAACAGAGCAGGAGACATACAATTCTCCCCCCAAGGAGTACAGTCACAAATTTAACTAACACATTATTTTTTTAATGAACGTCATCAGCATGGAAGCATGTCCTCTGGAATGGTGGCTGAAGCATGAAGAGGCATACGAATGTTTAGCATATCTGGCACGTAAATACCTTGCAATGCCGGCTACAAAAGTGCCATGTTCTCGCTTTCTGGTGACATTGTAAATAAGAAGAGGGCAGAGAGGGATCATTTCATCCACTGTTGAAGTCCTGGAACAAGATAGCAACATTGTACTGGCATTAGAGAAGAATTCCATCGCCCGCTGCAGGGAAGGCTTTGATAGCATGTCGGGAAACATTTATATTGGAATTGGGCCAATATTACCTCTGCCCTTGCATAAAGCGACATAATGGCCTTGATTGTCTGCTGCAGTATATGGGTGCTTTGCACCCCAGAAGATTCATCCGCTGGAGGATTGCCTCAGTGTATGGGAATCCCCAGCTGGCACCGAGTCACCGTAGAAAGCCGTACAGCCACCTCACCTCTAGCTTTCCACTGCTGGGGGCATGACCAGCGAAAGGGGTCTCTGACAAGAGCATTCAGCTGCTAGAATGGACTTTATAGGCATTTGGATATTTGTGCAGTCTTCAGGATGTTCTAATTTATGCCAAGGGGCCAGTCTGGCTGATACCAGACACCTCTGTGTTCTTGGGGAACCAGGGTGCAGTATCCAGCCTGACTCATGAAAGACACCCCCCCCCCCCAGCCTCTGCTTAAACCAAAACCTATCAGAGGACAAAACTTGCAGAGAGCAATGAAGGGCGTTGGGAGACACACCTAGACCCCTCCTGACAAGGGTGACAAGATGAAGACATCTCCATTAGCATACAGAATGGAGAGCAGAGACAACTCCCCTAGCCTCATCTGCATGAGAGATGGGACAGGAAGACATCTCAGTTTACATACAGAATGGAGAACAGAGAACCGCACTGAATTCTGGGACCAGAAAAAGCAGGGAAGCACTGCATCATGGGAATCTTTGCTCCAGATGCTAATGAACCTACGCCTGCACACACACCCAGCTCAGCAGTTATCAGACCAATTCTAGTAATGAATCCTTAATTGATATTCAAATACTGAAGCAGCCTAGTTGCATTGTGAGCTCCCTGGAAGAAAACACCACCCATAGCCAAGAGCGATCAGCTCCTATTGTCTAGTCTAAAGGAAACCCTTGAGTCATCAGCTTACCTATAAACAAATCTATTGTTCTCCCTTGAACCATTGTAATTTCTCTACAAAAATCCCTACTCACCCTCTAGTCAGGGTTCTGATGCTTCGATCCAAACTAGGCATCAGTTCCACTGGAACTCCATCGTCTCCTGACTGATCGTGCTGGGGGCTCTGCCTGCCTCTTGCCCTCAGGACCCTCAGCTACCACCATCATCTGGGAACCCCGACCAGTTCAAGCTTCAGGGAGCGGTGAGATCCCCTTCTCTTTCTCTCTCTCTTTGTTTTCCTGTCTACCTTAGGTATTAGCCTTTAATCATGTATGGTATGTTGGTTTAGTCCTCCTTGTGTAGTTATCACTATTATTCAATAAATAACTTCTATGGTTAAGTTGGTTGCTTCTCTCTGACTTGCTGAACTTCACTCGTTTGTGTTTGTAGCTTCCCTCATTCACTCTACAGCAACGCTTCTTTTACCTAAGCTAAAGATCCCTGCAGCGCCCAAAATACTGTGGGGTTTGCTCATCAAGTAGGTTACTGCCAGTACAATTGTGTTGGGGGAGTGGGGATAGGGACGTGCTGAATCTGGGACGCATAAGGGTAACAGCTTGAAAGTGCTGCTTAACCCAGTCCAGGGAGCCCAGGGGCATATAAGGAGAGACAACTTGAAAGTGCTGCTTCCTCCAGCCCAGTGAGTCCAGAGACATATAAGGGGTCAGCTTGACAGTGCTGATTGACCCGGTCTGCTCAGACTTGCTCTGTTAATATATGTGTGTGTTCATCCGGTTCTGGGGCGGGAGTAACCCAGCCCTAGGGAGCCTAGGTCCTGCAGGATAGCTCCATTGGGAGGGGACTTGCGCAAGGGAGAAGTAGAGCTCCATATGAAAACACAAGTGACACAAGCAGTACATTGATAGGATTACAGAATCCCCTTCCCCAGAAAAGTAACCCGAATAAATGAGCGTACTCCAAAGTAAGGGGCAAATCTGGTAACATGGCTTAAAATCATCTTTCATGCCCACACTGCCAATTGACAGCAAGCCTGCCTTTCCCCATTCTGGCCCAGTATCTTTAAAGATCCATAATTACTACATCCCATTGACAAGAAGCCCGATGGGCCTGATCCAATGTCTGTTGAAGACAACAGAAAGACTTCCATTGACTTCCATGGGCATTGAATCAAGGCATGTAGCTATAGCATGCCAAGACAGGGATTGAGGGAGGAGTCATACCACTACAAATGCCGTCCTTCCCTATCCCCAAGGCATTATTTCACTAGGAGGGTGGTGAAGCACTGGAATGGGTTACCTAGGGAGGTGATGGAATCTCCATCCTTAGAGGTTTTTAAGGCCCGGCTTGACAAAGCCCTGGCTGGGATGATTTAGTTGGTGTGGGTCCTGCTTTGAGCAGGGGGCTGGACTAGATGACCTCCTGAGATCTCTTGCAACCCTAATCTTCTATGATTCCTTGAAGATTCCCCATCAGAGCATAACAAACCAGACATCCCTTCGCCTTGTGAGCTCACACTCCCAAGCGGTAGAACTGCGGCATCACATAATCTGAAACATTGGCTAGGGAGTTAAGATTTAATTGGACATTTTTCTTTCATCTGCTTTCACTAGCATTTTATTTCCAGCATGCTCCTCAACATGCTTATTTGAAAGCGATTACTTTCCACGGCTGCTTAATCGACGACATCCTCATTTTCATCCATGCATCACAACAATCCAATGTAATGAATTGCTGGCAATGTTTGACTCGAGCAAGGAAGCAAAGGAAAATTACACTCCCATTACAATACCACATAACTGGCTCTGGGTTTGTATCAATCAAATGTTTAATGTTAAGTAACCAATTAAGAGCGAGGCGACAAACATGGAATCATATTGTTTAAAAAATAGTCCTCAGTCTGGTTCTTTGATTTACTTACTGCGGCTTCAGACTTAGAGTGAATCATTCCCCCTTCTGCTCCCCCCAGGAGAGGTATTCCACATTTCTGTTCTGCGTGTGTTATTTTCAGAATCTAATTACCTCCCTGACAAGTTTTAAAGAAATCAAACCAAAAAAAGAAATGATAGTCACAACACGGGGCAGAGCATGAATGATAAAGAATGAAGACTGAGGACTCAGATTTAGTGCTGTGAAAATAAGAGATGGAAGAAGACACCATGTCCCATTAATGGTTTTATTTTGCTTTCCTCCAGTTTACCCCCAATTCATTATAATTATTTTTACTACAGTGGTGCCCCTGGTGCTAGGGGCTGTACAAACGTGGAGCAAGAGACAGTCCCTGCCCCCAAAGAGCTTACAATCTAAATAGACAAGAGAAAACACAACCGAAGCAACTTGATGAAGGTCGTTCAATGAGTCAGCGAGAAGCGCAGGAGTGGAACACATGTTCCTTGGCGCCTAGTCTAATAGCCGAATCTCTGGACCACAGTGCTTTCTGCTTTTCGGTGTCTTCTCAGTCAAACTCGCCACCCACAACCAAACTCTATTTGGACTTTCGTCGGCCTTCTTTTTGCCTTTCCTCTCTCTGACCACACATGTTACTCAGAAAAGGCCCTCCTGTATCTTTTCCAAGGTGCTACCTAGCACACCAAGTTTATGTCATGACTACTTGAGCCACTGTATAAACCTTGCAGCTTCTTGAGTCAAAGACAGATAACTTGGAAGTAATTATAGAAGAGCCAATTGCCATGAAACTAGAACAAAAGCAAACCTCTGGCTGGAACGTCAAACAGCTACCCCTCCCTGTTGCCAATGGGAGAAAATGATAGATTCCACACAGAAAGTAGCCGTTCTCTCTGGGCAAAGGGCAGAAAGAATAACAGGTCTTAGTTCTGATTACGTGGTGGTCAAGGTGCCTGAAAAATATCTACATAACACCTGTCACCATTGGAGTGGCATCAGTGGTGAATTACGGCTATGAAGTTTGCTGGAATAGAGAACATAAGAACATAAGAACGGCCGTACTGCGTCAGACCAAAGGTCCATCCAGCCCAGTATCCTGTCTACCAACAGTGGCCAATGTCAGGTGCCCAAGAGGGAGTGAACCTAACAGGTAATGATCAAGTGATCTCTCTCCTGCCGTCCATCTCCACCTTCTGACAAACAGAGGCTAGGGACGCCATTCCTTACCCATCCTGGCTAATAGCCATTAATGGACTTAACTTCCATGGATTTATCCAGTTCTCTTTTAAACCCTGTTATAGTCCTAGCCTTCACAACCTCCTCAGGCAAGGAGTTCCACAGGTTGACTGTGCGCTGTGTGAAGAAGAACTTCCTTTTATTTGTTTGAAACCAGCTGCTCATTAATTTCATTTGGTGGCCCCTAGTTCTTATATTATTGGAACAAGTAAATAACTTTTCTTTATTCACTTTCTCCATATCACTCATGATTTTATACACCTCTACCATATCCCCCCTTAGTCTCCTCTTTTCCAAGCTGAAAAGACCTAGCCTCTTTAATCTTTCCTCATATGGGACAAGTTCCAAACCCCTAATCATTTTAGTTGCCCTTCTCTGAACCTTTTCTAATGCCAGTATAGGAAATAAATAGGTCCAGAGGTTCTGGTTAATTTGGGGTAAGTATGCAAAAGTTTTGATGCTTAATCTATCTAGCTGTTATCTATCTATAATGTTGATCTATTTATCAATAGCATCAAACTATCTGTCTATGCTACCCATTTAATCTATCTATCTATCCCCACACACCCCCTCTATCTATCTATCTATCTATCTATCTATCTATCTATCTGCAAGTCCCCAGTGACTCTGACATCAGTTTCTAACAGTGCAGGCCTTCTTGTTTTATTTGCTGTTGAGCAGAATGCATCTGCAGGGGTCTTGCAGGTGCCCTTTGAAAAACAGAGCTTATCACCTTCATTTTATTGATGAGTAAACTGAAGGAGAGGCTGGTTAGGAAACACCCACGGCCCGGCATGGAGTGAATGACTCAGGAAGAGAACACATAAAATACTAGATGATGCTCCCATTGTAGAGTTCGTCTCCATTCCAATTACCCTTGACCTCTTTCAGCACCAAGCAAACGTTGACATCCCGATCTGTCTTTCTGCACTCCTCACAGCATTCCCTGCTCAGATTAGCTCTCTGGCAGACCGTTACATTGTGCATTGTCCAAAGAGAGGCTTTTATTTACTTAGCAGCTGAAGTTTGAAGAGCTTAAGGCAAAATATGAGCGCTGGTGGGAGTCATCCAGCCATACCCTTCCCATGGCTCTATTAAGCGGAGTATTTACCCTGTTGGCTCTTGGTGAGTAAATGGATCTAGGTGCTCAATCCAGTACCACCTGCAATTTATATAAATGAGAGTGTAAAAGCAGAAACAGAGAATAAAAGCCTGTTTTGTCCTTTGCTACATATGGGCCCGATTCCGTACTCCTTACTCAGGCAAAACTACCTGTTGATTGCAGGATGATAAGTGTCTTAGCTTGTCTATCAATCTATCCTCATCACTGTAGTATCTGAGTACCCCGCTGTCATGAATACATCTCTCCTGACAAGAGCCCTGCGAGGTATTCGTTCCATGTTGCAGATGGGGAACTGAGGCACAGAGAGATTAAATGACTGAACGCTGGTCTCCTTAGTCCCAGTCCAGTGGGTCATCCTGCCCCCCCCCCCAATAACATGTTTCACGTGACTTGTAAGGAGCTCAGTATCTTGCCTTGGCTGGCCGCTGGCAGAGGGATCGTGGCCTGCTTCGCGTGGCTTGTTTCTCAGTGGTGATCTTCAAGATACTTCCAAAGGCAAAACCCTGAGGGCCAGGTTGTCCCTGGCACTTGCATGGAAGAGAGGAGGCACAAGAAGCCTTCTGCACCTACGTTTGATCCTCAGAGGAGCATGCCTCTTGTGTCCTGGGGTGAAATCCAGGTCAAAGGAGTTGGGGAAAGACAGGAAGGGGGATGGCCCAATGGCCCACCCATCCCTATGCACCCAAGCATCTCTTGATGTTCCCCGAAGCTTACACCTTAGAACTTACACCTGAAGCTCAGGGTGAGTTTCCCTGGCCAGGGGAAGTGCATAAGCCACACATACTCACTGTGGTGCTCTGTCCCTCCTAGTAGTGCTTGGGCCACTTATTGACCATGAATCCACTGCGCCTTGGCTTGCAGAGCTGGGCCTTTTAGCTCAGGCAGTAGAGGTTCATGCTTTAAGACTCAGAGGTTCCCAGGTTTGATCCCCACTGCCAACAATCCAAAGACATGGCCTAACATAGGCATGTTGCTAAATACCACTGGGTGCGCCCTCCCCCCAAGAATTAGGTCAACCATAAATGATGTCTACTCCCGCTTAGATGGACTAAGTCACTCCTGTGGAGTCGTCATCCAGCCTACCCTGATCTTGTTTTCTCTGTGCTGCACTTTTACGTTTGTGTCTGTGGAAGTGTCTGCCATTTTGTGCGGCAGAGGTGATGCAGGATGTTCAGGCAGCGTGTTTCAGAGGAGAAACACATGCTGCTCCCGCCTGAGGAGTTTACTTTGGGTCTTTCATTGTTTTGTTATTCTCGCGTCCCCTAAAATAAAAACTGTTCAGGCTGGAAGTGCATGGCTGCTCTTAGTGAATAGATGAGCCATCCATCTCATGGCAACAGTTACAAAACCTTAGGGAAAACCAGACGATGGTAGAAATTACATTGAAATTTAGAAAGCCATGCATGCTATTATGGTGGGAGTCCACCTGGATCTATGGTGATTTACTCCAGCTGAGGATCCAGTCATGATGTTTATCTGAAACTCAGCCTAACTCCTTGGGTTGGCTTGAAATATTGGACTGTATCCTTTTTTTGTGCATGATGTCCAGTACTTTTGGCTTCTGATTAGGCCATAATTGTAGAGGTAGCTATGGTGAAAACGAAGGGCATAAATATTTCCAATCTGGAGTAAAGATTTGGTGGTGGGTCTTATTTTATCCAAAGCAGTCTGCCCATACATAGATAATTTCCAGGCTAACTTTTGGTGAGACTCAGTCAAGAGATCACTGAAGCATCCATAACAGTGCTGATTTCAGGAAAGATGGGCAGAGACCTTTAAAATTAGTACTGACAAAGCAGTGGAAAATATACCATAGGACAAAACCCTGCTTTGGCCCTGGGCAATGGATTATGTGCCATTGCTGCAGGAGGTCTTTTCTATCATTAATGTCTATGACTCGATGCTATTCTTGGCTGCCCTCCTGTAGGCTGCTAAAGACTAGCTCCAAGTAGATGCAGAAGTCTTTGTTTACTGAAAATGCAATTGCTTCTCATTTCACAGAGCCTGTTGTCGCGGAGTCTGATGGAATGGGATAAATCTGTTGGCAATCATACACCAATTCCTCGGGTTGAAAACCAAAAGCTGGATTTCCTCATCTCCCTCCAGATAATCAGTTCTTCAGCTGACTGAATCCATCATAAAATTGGAACATAATCATTGGAATCCGCAATCAGAATGTGGGCTTGTTTAATATTGTGTAACATCTTTACTGTTAATGACCTAATGCCTCTAAAATGTTTCAGATTCCTGTGTTATTATTCTTGTCAGATTATAAATGTGGCTCATATTTTCCTGGTTCTTAAAGATGACTGTATATTGAATGCCCTGGTCTCTGAAAGCTAATGGTTGATGGATAGAGGCTCATAGTCAACAAATCAGCTAGGCTAGAGCCTCTCCTCCAGGCATAGGTGCCGACTCCGTGGGTGCTCGAGGGCTGGAGCACCCATGGGGAAAAATTGGTGGGTGCTCTGCTGTTTCGCGTGGCAAGCCTGGGAGAGAGGGGGGAGGAGGGGGAATGCGGCGCGCTTGGAGGAGGAGGCGGGGACGGGACGGGGCGGGGCTTTGGGGAGGGGTCCAATAGGGGTAGAGAGGGGCGGAGTTAGGGCGGGGACTTTGAAGCAGGGGTGGAGTCAGGGCGGGGCCGGGCCAGGGCCGGGGCCCGAGCACTCACCGGCGCAGAAAAAAGTTGGTGCCTGTGCCTCCAGGAGACTATAAGTCTGATATGAGCTGGCCTTCTACTTCCTGTCTTCGCATCCTACTGCTGGTTGCTTCACCTGCTAGAGGAAAGTTGCAAGCCATGGACTTTCACTTGATGAGCTTGTTGCCAACCACCTGGTCTGCCAGCTTGTAGATCTCTTGCCAAGATTCAGCTAGGACAAGTAGTCACGGCAACATTGCAGCTGAAAAAAAGGTGCATTTGGAAGTATAGGCCCCTTTATAAAGGAAGGGGGAAGGAGAAGCTAATTTTTAGACAGACACCTTGTTATAAGTCTCAGAATAACCTCTAAAGGTCCCACTGGGAGGTCAGTTTGTCTCATATAAAACATCCAATAACCCAGATATATATCCAAAAGTCCTTGATGGAAAGATCAAGATAGCAGGCTCTACCATGAGATTTCTGGGGTTTCTTTTTCTTTTCAAGAGTAGCCAATCGTGGGGTGTTTCTGCTTCTGAACAATACTGTAAACCAAATAATTTAATTAATCATCTGCAACGTTTGAAACCTCACCAGAGGCTGCGTTCATGGTCTTGATGCGCATTGGGATTGGTTCTCATTTTCTGGTGGACTCTTCCCTAATTGTTAAAATATTAATTCACAGTGGGCTACCCAAGCGAGTGAAATGAACCACTCCAACAAACGTTGACAGCTCCAAAATCTTTCTGCTTCTGAAAAAAGACAGCTTTAAATCAATAAATAATGAGATAGATGAGTATTTATGGGGCTCGATAGATAGATATAGGGAGAGACAGACAGACAGTATCCAGCTTTGCCTCTGAATGTCTTAAAGAACAGCAAAAATTCTAACTCCATAAAGGCAAAGAGATCTCTTCCATTCCCCGCCATCAAAATTGAACTTCCTCTGGGATGGATTATTGGTAGCTATTATAAATGGCACCAGCAATTATTGTTAAATCAGATATTAGGTAAGTAAAGATGAATTTCTTATCCAACAGGGGAATTTGAATAGGTTAAATACATATACATGTATGGGAATTTGGTCAGGATAATGGATAAGATGCTGGTACCTTTGCAAAACATGCCATGAGATCTTTACTGACCCTGGATCGGGACCTCAGTGTGATGTCTGATCTCAAACACAGCACCTCCTGCCTCCGAGCACCATCTAGTACCAGGCCACGAGGTATTAGTTCTGCACTGTCTCAAAAGAAAAGTGTGCCACTTTTGCAATCACCATCATCATTTCTAGCAGCGCTCTGGGTTGTCATTGGAGGTCTCCCATCCAAGTTCTGGCCAAGCCCAAAGCTGCTTGGCTTGTGAAATAAAACAAGAGCTGCAAAACCACTTCAGGAGTCCTATTTCATTCCATAGCTGGCCTCCCGTGTTGATACATTGCTATGAATGGTATTACCAATTTAAGCAACAAATTATTAAAACATAATAAAACCTAACCTCACTTGTAAATATTACTGGCCACAAAAGACCCACCAAGGAGTGTCTGTGATCCCAGCAGGCTCCTATGATTTTGTTATGATTCTGTTCCATCATATGATTCATAGCCCACAGGGCTAGAAGAGATCGTCAAGTCTGATATCACGCCTAGCACCGGCTAGAGAACCTCAGTTATTGATTCCCGCATTGAGTCCAATGACTTTTTCAAAAGCGAGGAAAGTCCTTTGCTCTGTGACATCCTGGCCCCATTGTTACATGGCCAGTTTGTGGGTTAGGCCCCTGATTCCAAACCCATCTGTGGGGATCAACGTGTATTACGGTGTGATGGGCTGACTTTGACTGAATGCAGCGCTATGGCTCGTGGGGAAAGAATTGTCATATTTGTGTACACTGCTACCCATCTTCCATGCCATGGGTCATGTTCAGCCCTCAGATAAACATGCATACCACTCCCATGAAGTCACCGTGTAACTGAAGGCAGAATATGGCCCAGTGCGAGTGGCTTGGTACAGCTCCAGCTCACCTCAGTCCCAAATGGGAAGTGGCTGTTGGAGAAGTTGTTGTCCGCCATGAAGAACCTGCATAGGGCCTGGAGCCAAAAGAAGGCGAAATTATATACAAAAGTACGGATTCATCAGACCTATTACTTCAGATCCTCTTACGTGGATCTTAAGTTGCAGTGCGGGAGGTCTAGGTTGGATATTAGGAAACACTATTTCACTAGTTGGGGGGTGAAGCACTGGAATGGGTTCCCTAGGGAGGTGGTGGAATCTTTATCCTCGGAGGTTTTCAAGGCCCGGCTTGACGAAGCCCTGGCTGGGATGATTTATTTGGTGTTGGTCCTGCTTTGAGCAGGAGCTTGGACTAGATACCTCCTGAGGTCTCTTCCAACCCTGATCTTCTATGATTCTATGATTCTATGCGGATCTGAAACACGGACCTTGCTTAAACAAGACATGAGGGGGCTGGAGGCATTTCATGTGTTGCCTGAGGCGACTATTGGGCATAAGACGTTTTGATTTGATCAGTAATAGGGATGTATTATTGAGAACTGGCTTCGAGAGGACTGAAGTCATCATTGGTCGCTGCAAGCTGGCACTCTTTGGTCATATAGCCCGACTGGGAGATAAAGTCCCCAGGCATCAAGCTCTGAAGGTCAGACTTGAGGTCAGGCGGGGACACTGCCTGGCCATGCGCTGGTGATGGCCACACGGTCGTCCATGGATGCACCAGGTCAGTAATAACCCAGTGGAGCTTTTAGAGACCTGTAATGAGGCCATGCTTTGTGGCCATGGACATTGCTTTGGACTCTGGCTGTCTAAGCACATTGTTGTTGATGTAGTTGGAGAAGAAGCTGGAGCCTTTCCCTTCGCACTGCTGTAGGATAAAGACCAAGAGGAGAGTATGTGCCCTGGGGGATTTAACAGGGAGAAGCAGACCCTCCCTGATTCCCTCTGGAACCCTGCAGCTGGGGGCAGCGTTACTGCAGAGTCAATGGGTGTGGAAGGGGAAATCTACAGTGAATGTGGGGAAGAATCAGAGTGGGATAGGCAGCCAGATAGTCTCCTAACCAGGGCACTGCCAGCAGCTGCACCCCCAGCCCTTAGGAGACAGCACTAGATAAGAGGCAAGGAGAAGACTCTGGGTTGTGGCAAAGCTGAAGGGTCAGGCTGCTGGTGGGATATGAGTAGGGCCGTACCAAATTCACTGCACATTTTGGTCAATTTAAAGGATGTAAGGATGGTATTTATCGTATGGTATTACCACCCTTACTTCTGCACTGCTGCCTTCAGAGCTGGGCACTCGGCCAACAGCTGCTGCTCTCTGGCCACCCAGCTCTGAAGGCAGCGCAGAAGTAAGGGTGGCAATACCATGACCCCCCTAAAATAACTTTGCAACCCCCACACAAACCACTTTTGGGTCAGGACCTGCAATTTGAGAAATGTTGGTCTCCTCCATGAAATCTGTATAGTAGAGGGTAAAAGTACAAAAAAAAAAACAGATTTCATGGGGGGAGACCAGATTTCATGGCCTGTGACACATTTTTCACAGCTGTGAATTTGATAGGGCCCTAGATATGGGCGGTATTCAAGGTGAAGGCACTGAATATCATGCAAATCAGAGGATCCATGAATCTGGAGACCAGCCCCTTCTGCTATCATATTTTACCCTTCTGCTGGTGAGTGCAGGTGATATTTAAAAAGTCTTTATAAATGCCTGTCTCCCCTTCCCCTTTGGGCCTCATTCTGATGCACTTTCTCAGGCTGAGTAGGACCCTACTCTGCAAGCGGATATTATTCTTCATATCACATTAGCAACAGAACCCCCTTGCTAAGACCAGGACCTACTTGTGCCAGGTTCCTTACATACACTGCGGTAAAGACACTCCCTGCCATGCGGCACTCACAGCTGAAATAGACAAGGCAGCCAAAGTAAGAGGGGAAACAGCGGGTACGTCTACACAGGAAAAAACCTCCCTGTGGCAGCGAGTGTCCGAGCCTGGGATTCGGGATCACAGGGCTCGTGCTGTGGGGCTAAAAGTAGCAGTGTAGATGTCTGGGCTCGGGCTCTGAGACCTAGAGCAGGGAAATCTACCCTGCTATTTTTAGCCCCATAAGCCCAAGCTGGTTGACTTGGGCTCTGGGACTCGCTGCCGTGGGGTTTCTTTGCAGTGTAGACGTACCCAGAGGCAGGAAGTGACTGCTGAGTGCCACCGAGCTGAGCTAGAATGTAGTGTCCCAAGCCTGTGGCTTAGCTACTGGACCCCACTGTCTCTGTGACACCAGTGAGACTGCTTGAGTAAGGTGCTACTCAACATAACGCGGGCAGAATCTGCCCTTTTCAGAACCACAGGTCGTTCCACTTGTTTTGTGAATTACCATGAAATCCCGCCCACACGTGACCTAAATAAGTCAGCCACAGGCTTTCCTTGGGAACTTTTTGCATTCTTTTCCTTTTAGAAAAATAAGTAAAATCCCTTCCGCTCTTTAGCTTTTCAGATCTTCTTAGTGTCTGCGCAACGCGCTTCAGGTGGCACATGACCAGGATTCATCACCGAATGTGGTCCGCTGGTTGAATCATTCGCTTCCCCGGCCCGGGCTGGGTACTGACGGGGAGTGCGACATGAACGCTGATCCATGCCCCCCTGCCTTTCAGATCTAAAAGCCTCAAAGGTGGAGATAAGGAGTAAAAAGTCAGCACACACACACACACACACACTCACGCTCTCTCTCTCCAAATAACCCAGTGGAGTCAATTAGGTAATAAAGTGCCATCGCTGGTAAAATGTGGGTCCGGCTAGAGAATCTTGCCTGTATGCTCGGGGTTCTACTGATCGCCATATTTGGGGTCGGGAAGGAATTTTCCTCCAGGGTACATTGGCAGAGGCCCTGGAGGTTTTTCGCCTTCCTCCGCAGCATGGGGCAGGGGTCACAAGATGGAGGATTCTCTGCGACTTGAAGTCTTTAAATCACGATCTGGAGACTTCAACAGCTGAGTGAAGGGAAAGGGGGTGGGTCAGCTTTTGTGGCCTGCATCATGCGGGAGGTCAGACTAGATGACCATAATGGTCCCTTCTGACCTTTAAGTCTATGAGTCTAACCCCACACAACTAACTAACTAACTAAAATCAACCAAAAATCCAACACAGTCCAGTAAGCACGGGCTAAGAAAACCTCAGTGATTTGATTTATTTGGCACCAGCAGCACAGATAAACGCAGTTAGGTTGAGGTTTGTTTTCTTGGATCAGTTTCTATGGGATTAAGTCAAATTGCCATTCACTACCAGTTGGCTGTCTCAGTTATTTCCAGTCGGTGACTTTTATTAGTGGCCCTGCTGTAACAGTAAAGCAAAAGAAGTCTATCCCAAGTCCTTCTCTGGAGGAAGAAAGAGGAATGATGTTTAGTTAGCTGCACTTAGACAGTCTTTATGAGG
This sequence comes from Terrapene triunguis, assembly GCF_002925995.2. NCBI lineage: Eukaryota > Metazoa > Chordata > Testudines > Emydidae > Terrapene > Terrapene triunguis. Next base: position 3,341,107 of record NW_020664462.1, on the reverse strand, counting down.
AGGTGATGGGATGGGCTGTGGAGTTAACTAGCGCGTGGGCTCATGACATCCAGGATGGGGTTCACAACAGGGACCTGTTGTATTCTGAAAGCACAGTCCCATAAATACTGCGGGAGGGATGCTGGGAGCATGGGATCTGTCTGTCGGTAGAGGAAGGGAGAGGAAACGGCTGCGTAGATTCTGAAGGTCCGATTCTCCACTCACATACACACTGGCGTAAATCAGGAGCAGCTCTGCTGAAGTTACACCAGTCTGAAAGAAGTCTGAGTGATTGGAGAATTGAACACCAAGACTGGGACTTCCTAAGGTTCTCAGCATTGGTCTAAACCTGTGCCCACTGAGGTCAACGGGTTTTTTTTTTACCACTGATTTCAGTGAGAGAAGAGTTAGGCCAGCCCTGAGTGCCTTTGAAAATCCTATCTTGAACCTGCAGTAACCCAGGTGCTAGCATAAGGCTATATTGCCTAGAGTTCAGAGCAGAAAGGGGTCCTCAGTTCTATTCTCATTTCCGACGCTGATTCAGCAGGGGTGAATTGCACTCCAGTGTAGAAGGAGAGGCAGGGCCTAGATTTATACAGCAGGTTAAGGATGGGTCCAGGCTGTTGGCACTGTGGCTTAGTGGCTAGAGCATTGAACTGGGATTGAGGAGACTTGCATTCTAGTCCTGGCTCTGCTACGAGCCTGCTGGTGACCTTGGACAAATTGCATCGCCGCTCTGTGCCTCGGTTTCCCCATCTGTAAAATGGGGATAATAATACTGTCATTGAAATCAATGGGAGTTAGACACCTAAAGCCCTTTGAAGATCTGGGTCTCAAAGTCTCATCAAGAAACATGACCATAGCTCTCCTCTGTGATCTGCCAACCCTCCCTCCCTGTCTGCTACATGCCGAGATGCATACGAACACCTCCTAGAGACTGGGTGGGACAACTGCCGAGGCTAATGGTGGCAAGGGGGGCATTTTATGATAGTGGCATTGAAGAGGGAGGTTGTAAATCACCATGGAGTTGGGTTGTAGTGCCACCACCAGAACAAAGGGCAGACTCACCAGCACCAGCCTATAATGATACCAGCAGAAGATCTGACCTAACTCCATTTGTGCATCACACTCCATCTTCGGTTGAACCGCAAACCTTCAGCACCGAAGCACAGACCTCTGCCGCTTGAGCTAAAGGAATAACTCCATCGCCTGGCAGCAGTAGCTGGCTGTTATCTTCTAAGGATGTGACCCACACTTTAAAAGCATGTTACATTTACACATGCGGTGATGGAAGGTGTTGCTGGACTGAGCCGACAGCGCTACTTAAATAACAGTGAAAAGTATCCTCAATTCAATATGGCAAGCGTATGCAAAACAATTTCAAATGCTTCTAAAGATGTTTTTTTCACAGTCAATATAAAGTGGAAAAGACACACGATGGGTTTGGACCAACTTCATCACTCAGCAGAGGAAAAACAAAATGAAGTCCAAACCTCTTAAGTCCTTTCACACATGGAACAGCATCTGAGCCAAGATTTCCCTTCATCATTTCCACATTCGGTTTTCCACACACCAAATGCTGCAGAATGACGCTTTCTGCATAACAATTGCACCTTCCAAAAAAAATTTCACACTTTCGCCTGCTCTTGGTGTTTATTTATTTTTCGGATCATTCAGGGACTTTTCAAGCATTGGAGGAGAGGTTTATGATTTCAGTGGAAAATATACTGCCTTACAGCTAAAGGGACTTGATACTACGCTAATTGAAAGCTCCTATTGATAATTGCAAGAGCAGGATTCTGCCCTTAGTTTGAAATAGCGTAATTCAGATCAGCCAAGAATTTCCAAAGTAGCTATGGATGGTGGGTGCCTCCCTTTGTCTGGGCCTTGCTTGTAACTCCTTAAGAAGCACCTGATTAACAGAAAGTGCCGGGCGTCCACTTTCTGAAAATCAGGACACTGGAAGATGCCTCAAGCTGGGCAGACGAGAAGACGAGGACATTTGAAATTGCTAGTTGCTTCTGAAAATTTCGGCCAAGATTCAGCACTGGTTTTGAATGAGGGGTCACTTATACAATATGGATCTCAAAGTGTCTTGCAGAGCTAACACATTATTGTTATTAATAATCATGTTTATTACAGTGGTGCCTATGTGCCAGACAAGAATAGGCCCCCATTGTGCTAGGTGCTGTACAAATACAGAGTAGTAGCCATTCCCTGCCTTGAAGAGCTTAGAGATCAATACAATAGATGCTGTAATAATAATGATCCACACTGCCAAGCCCAAGTCTTCAAAAATCACAGGTCAGGCTAAAAAAAAAAATCATGAGATTGGCTCAAAATCATGAGATGTTTTAAAAAAATACATGCAGGGTTCTTTTTACTTACCTTCTGGTTACTGGAAAAAAACAATGAGGAGTCCTTGTGGCACCTTAGAGATAAACAAATGTATTTGGGCATAAGCTTTTGTGGGCTAAAACCCACTTCATCGGATGCATGGAGTGAAAAATACAGTAAGCAGAATATATATTATAGCACATGAAAAGATGAGACTTGCCTTACCAAGTGGGGGGGTCAGTGCTAACGAGGCCAATTCAATTAAGGTGGAAGTGGCCTATTCTCAACGGTTGACGAGAAAGGGGTGAATACCAAGGGAATTGGCTTGTTAGCTGGTTACTGAGGCTTTAGGATGCATTGGGGTCATGTTTTCAAGCTTTTCTCCACAACACATGGGCTAGAAACTTTTTTTGGGGGGATGAAAGCTGAGGCTTTCATGCAATCTATTCATTCCAGCAGCTGGGGCTATAGGTTTAGGGAAAACACCAAATGTGGCGATCCTTACGGCAAGAGTTGGCAACACGGACTGATCCTTTGTGGAGTTTGCTGAAAATGTTTGGAGGCTGGACTCATGATTGTTGAATGCTTGGGGTTGGCAAACTTGCTTATGTTACAATTTTCGAATCTTGCTCGCTCCACGAATATATAAACACGGACATCAGATTTGAAAGCAATATATATACCATAGAACAAACAATATCTTCCCAAATCCCAAATAGGGATGAACGCTATTTTAAATAGTTCCAAAAAAGGTGTTTATCGATCTCATTGGGCCAACGTTCCTTAGCAGAACGAAACCTGATAAACACAAGAACCATCCTGAAAGTCTGGAAATACTAGGGTTCTTTTTGCAACATTGGACTTAATCACTGCCTTTCATGCCCTCCGTGAAGCTAAAAGTCCCGCTCCTGTTCACGTCCATGGTGACTGGGGAACTTCGTGAAGGTCAGAGGCCCAGCTTGGTTTCAAGTTATCTCCACCTCCTAGATCTAGCAGCATGCCTGGAAGCCTTGGAGCTAAAGTTAGCTCCTGATGGCTCAGCTCTGATAAGCTGGAGGAACTCATTGATCATGGTGGAGGCACACTGGCCATGGTGGAAGGAAGTTTCCACCTCCTACTCCCATGCTGTATTGCTCTGTAGATATTAATTGTTGTTGTACTTATGGGCCCTGGCCTCATTCTGCTAGGCACTGTACACATATAACGGTGATGGGCCAAAGAGTTTACAATTTATGTATAAGATGAAAGACAACTGGTGTATACAAACAACAGACCAGAGGAGCACAAGGAACAATGGGATTTCTGAGCTATTATTCCCACCCCTGGCATCAGCCCTCACATTCTCTTCTTTGGTTATTTCCACACCCTTGGCTATTTATTTCCCATGGGCAGGGCCGCCCAGAGGATTCAAGGGGCCTGGGGCAAAGCGGGGGAGTGGACATACTCACCGGGCGGCGATCCGAGTCTGCCACCCAGGGCCGGCTCCAGGGTG